>NW_025533735.1:82500-255000 GCF_020615455.1 Coregonus clupeaformis | reverse complement strand
AAACACAGTAAACAGATTCCTCTCTCTGTCTGAGGAGAACAGAAAGGTGACATGTAGGACAGAGGAGCAGCCGTATCCTGATCACCCAGAGAGATTTGAGGACTGGGGACAGGTGCTGTGTAGAGAGGGTCTGACTGGGCGCTGTTACTGGGAGGTAGAGTGGAGTGGGAGAGGGGCTGTTATAGGAGTGACATATAAAGGAATCAGCAGGAGAGGAGGGGGTAGTGACTGTGGGATTGGATAAAATGACAAGTCCTGGAGTCTGCTCTGCTCTGACAACAGTTACTCTGCCTGGCACAATACTAAGTCCACTACCATAGACGTCCCCCCCTCCAGCTCCCACAGAGTAGGAGTGTATCTGGACTGGCCAGCCGGCACTCTGTCCTTCTACAGAGTCTCCTCTGACACACTGACCCACCTGAACACATTCCACTCCACATTCACTGAGCCCCTCTATCCAGGGTTTGGTGTTTGGGATGATGGCGCCTCAGTGTCCCTGTAAATAATATCCATGGTAACACTGACACACACACACACACTGGGAACACACACACTGGCCACACACACACACTGAACACACACACACTGGACACACACACACACACACACTGGACTCACACACCCTGGATACACACACACACACACTGGACACACACACACACACACTGGACACACACACGCACACTGGATACACACACTGAACACACACACACTGGATACACACCCACACTGGACACACACACACACACACACTGGACACACACACGCACACTGGAAACACACACTGAACACACACACACTGGACACACACACACACACTGGACACACATGCACACACTGGACACACACACACACACTGGACACACACACGCACACTGGATACACACACTGAACACACACACACTGGAGACACACACACACACACACACACACACACACTGGACACACGCACGCACACTGGATACACACACTGAATACACACACACTGGAGACACACACACACACACACACACACACACTGGACACACACACGCACACTGGATACACCCACTGAACACACACACACTGGAGACACACACACACACACACACACTGGACACACACACGCACACTGGATACACACACTGAACACACACACTGGACACACACACACACACACACACACACACTGGACACTTAACACACACACTGGACACACTTAACACACACACTGAACACACATACACTGAACACACACACACATGACACACACACACACACTGGACACACACACACACACACACACATACACACACACTGGACACACACACGCACACTGGATACACACACTGAACACACACACACACTGGAGACACACACACACACACACACACTGGACACACACACGCACACTGGATACACACACACACACACACACACACACACACACACACACACACACACTGGACACACTTAACACACACACTGAACACACACACACACACACTGGACACACTTAACACACAAACTGAACACACACACACACACTGAACACACATACACTGAACACACACACACACATGACACACACACACACACAATCACACACACACACACACACTGGACACACACTGAACACACACACACTGAACACACACGCTGGGCACACACACACTGAACACACACACACACACTGGACACACACACACATGACACATACACACACACACTGGACACACACACACCCAATGGACACACACACACACAGGCAGGATACACACATACACACTGCACACACACACACACACACTGGATACACACACACACACTGGACATACCCACACTGGACACAAACACACACTGGACACACACACACTGGATACACACACACACACACACTAGACACACACACACTGGACACACACACACACACACCACGACACACGACACACACACACACACTGGACACAAACACACACACACACACACTGGACACACACACACACACACACACAGGACACACACACACCAAGGACACACACAAACACACATACACACACACACTGGACACAAACACACACATACACTGGACACACACATACATACACATTGGACACACACACACTGAACACACACACACTCGACACACACACACACACTGAACACACAATCACACACACACACACACTGGACACACACACACTGAACACACAATCACACACTTGACACACACACTGGACACACACACTGAACACACACGCATGACACACACACACACTGGACACACACACCCAATGGACACACACACACACACACACACACACTGAACACACACACACACTGGACAAACACACACAGGACACACACACACACACACACACACACACACACACACACTGGACACACACACACAGGACACACACACCAACACACACACTCACACACTGAACACACACACACACTGAACACACACACATACTGGACACACACACATTGAACACACACACACACACACCCACTGCACACACACACAGTGGACACACACAGTGGACACACACAATGGACACACACAGTGGACATACACACACTCTGGACACATTTCCATGTGTTGTATTTTGATGAAAGGAAATCCCATATAGCCTACTGGACAGGACTTTGCTATGGCATCTTCTGTTTGGGTGTCTCAGGTCAGGTCTGAGCCATGATCAGAATGTGTCTCTGTGTCTATTTCCAGCCCTGCCATTTCTATCTGTCCTGATCTAGTGTTTCACCACTGACCTCCTCACACCGTCTCACTGTCCATGTCAGCTTTTAGCTCCCACCTCTACTTCACTGTGTTATAATGGACCTTATGCTTGTTATGTCACCTCTGGAACCAGTTATCAAACATACTGACCTTTCTGACCCTATCCCATGGCCCTACTTTCTACAACTGAACATTTAAATTCCTCTATGAGTTTTGTTTAGTGTCCATTTACTTGTTTATGTATTTGTTGTATATTGGGGTTGTGCTGCAGAGCATCATGGGGGTTTGTATGTGTTGAGATGATCACGTTCCAGATAAATGGTTGAACTGATTCCTGTCTCCCTGTCACACTCTGGCTCCGGGACTGTGTGTTAGAGCCAGGGTGTATTTCATTTGGTGGTGTTGGGTATGGGTGAGTTTCATTTGTTTGTGTTTTGTGGTAATTGGTCTGGTGACTCCCAATCGGAGGTAACGAGTGTCAGCTGTCGGCTCGTTATCTCTGATTGGGAGCCATATTTATACTGTGTGTTTTTCACCTTGTGTTTGTGGGTTTTTGTTCCAGTGTTCCATGTTTCCGTTTCAGTCGTGTTCATTGTGGACTTCACGTTTCGTCATTGTTTGTTGTTTTGGCATTTGAGTACGTTATTTAATAAAAGTCATGTTCACTCGCAACGCTGCGCATTGGTCCGCTCATTTTGAAGACGATCGTGACAGAAAAACCCACCATCAAAGGACCAAGCGGCGTGTCAAGCGGCAACAGTATCCACCTGTCAAGGATTCATGGACATGGGAGGAGATATTGGATGGAAAGGGTCCTTGGGCACAACCGGGAGAATATCGCCGCCCTCGTGAAGAGCTGGAGGCAGCCAAAGCCGAGAGGAGGTGGTATGAGGAGGCAGCACGGAGGCGAGGCTGGAAGCCCGTGGACGAGAGGCAACCCCAAGAAATTTTTTGGGGGGGGCACATGGCTTGGGCAGCTGGGCAGCAGGAGGCTGCCACAGGTAGACGTGGAGAGAAGGCTATCGAGATGCACGGGAGCCATTGGCGAGTAGAGGGAGGGAAGTTGTTGTGGCACGGCGTGAGAGACTGAAGTGTGTTACCAGTCCGGTCCGGCCCGTTCCTGAGCCCCGGTTAAGGCCAGTGGTGTGTGTTCCCAGTACGGACCGGCCTGTGTCTACTCCACGCGCTCAAGCCCACGGTGTGCGTCGCCAGCCCAGCCCGGCCTGTTCCTGCGCCACGTAGGAAGCCTACGGTGTGCGTCGCCAGCCCCAGCCCGGCCTGTTCCTGCGCCACGTAGGAAGCCTACGGTGTGCGTCGCCAGCCCAGCCCGGCCTGTTCCTGCGCCCCGTAGGAAGCCTACGGTGTGCGTCGCCAGCCCAGCCCGGCCTGTCCCTGCGCCACGTAGGAAGCCTACGGTGTGCGTCGCCAGCCCAGCTCGGCCTGTTCCTGCGCCACGTAGGAAACCTACGGTGTGCGTCGCCAGCCCGGCTCGGCCTGTTCCTGCCACTCGCACCAAACCAGGGGTGCGAGTCGCCAGCCTGGTCCAGCCCGTTCCTGCTATTCGCACCAAGCCTCCTGTGTGTCCCCAGAGTCCTGTGCGTCCTGTTGCTGCTCCCCGCACTAGCCCTGAGATGCGTGTCCTCAGCCAGGGACCACCAGTTCCGGCACCACGTACTAGGCCGTATGTGCGTCCCCAGGGTCCAGCATGCCCTGTTGCTACTCCCCGCACTAGCCCTGAGATGCGTGTCCTCAGCCCGGGACCACCAGTTCCGGCACCACGCACTAGGCCGTATGTGCGTCCCCAGGGTCCAGCATGCCCTGTTGCTTCTCCCCGCACTAGCCCTGAGATGCGTGTCCTCAGCCCGGTACCTCCAGTTCCGGCACCACGCACCAGGCCTACGGTGCGCCTCAGACGGCCAGAGTCTGCCGTCTGCCCAACGGGCCTGAACTGCCCGTCTGCCCAAAGCCTGCAAAGCCGCCCGTCTGCCATGAGCCATCAGAGCCGTCCGCCAGACCGGAGCCGCTAGAGCCTTCCGCCAGACAGGATCAGCCAGAGCCTTCCGCCAGACAGGATCAGCCAGAGCATTCTGCCAGACAGGATCAGCCAGAGCCTTCTGCCAGACAGGATCAGCCAGAGCCTTCTGCCAGACAGGATCAGCCAGAGCCTTCCGCCAGACAGGATCATTCAGAGCCTTCAGCCAGCCATGAGCAGCCAGATCCGTCAGCCAGCCATGAGCAGCCAGATCCGTCAGCCAGCCATGAGCGGCCAGATCCGTCAGCCAGCCATGAGCAGCCAGATCCGTCAGCCAGCCATGAGCGGCCAGATCCGTCAGCCAGCCATGAGCAGCCAGATCCGTCAGCTAGCCATGAGCAGCCAGATCCGTCAGCCAGCCATGAGCAGCCAGATCCGTCAGCCAGCCATGAGCCGTCCAGCCGGGATTCACCAGAGCCGTCCAGCCGGGATTCACCAGAGCCGTCCAGCCGGGATCCACCAGAGCCGTCCAGCCAGGATACGCCAGAGCCGTCCAGCCGGGATCCGCCAGAGCCGTCCAGCCGGGATCCGCCAGAGCCGTCCAGCCGGGATCTGCCAGAGCCGTCCAGCCGGGATCCGCCAGAGCCGTCCAGCCGGGATCCGCCAGAGCCGTCCAGCCGGGATCTGCCAGAGCCGTCCAGCCAGGATCCGCCAGCCAGCCAGGATCCGCCAGAGCCTGCCAGCCAGGATCCGCCATTTAGTCCGGTGCTGCCCCTTAGCTCGGTGTTGCTCCTTATCCTGGTGCTGTCCCTTATCCTGGTGCTGCCCCTTAGTCCGGTGCTGCCCCTTAGCTCGGTGCTGCTCCTTAGTCCGGTGCTGCCCCTTAGTCCGGTGCTGCCCCTTAGTCCGGTGCTGCCTCTTAGTCCGGTGCTGCCCCTTAATCCAGTGGGGTTAGGATGTAGGGTGGTCGATTGGAGGAGGCTACTTAAGTGGGTAGTGACTATGGTGGGGTGGGGATCACGACCAGTGCCAGAGCCGCCTCCGTGGAGTAACACCCACCCAGCCCTCCCCATTTTTTGGGTTAGGCGCGGTCGGAGTCCGCGCCTTTGGGGGGGGGTACTGTCACACTCTGGCTCCGGGACTGTGTGTTAGAGCCAGGGTGTATTTCATTTGGTGGTGTTGGGTATGGGTGAGTTTCATTTGTTTGTGTTTTGTGGTAATTGGTCTGGTGACTCCCAATCGGAGGTAACGAGTGTCAGCTGTCGGCTCGTTATCTCTGATTGGGAGCCATATTTATACTGTGTGTTTTTCACCTTGTGTTTGTGGGTTTTTGATCCAGTGTTCCATGTTTCCGTTTCAGTCGTGTTCATTGTGGACTTCACGTTTCGTCATTGTTTGTTGTTTTGGCATTTGAGTACGTTATTTAATAAAAGTCATGTTCACTCGCAACGCTGCGCATTGGTCCGCTCATTTTGAAGACGATCGTGACACTCCCGTCTCATCAGTATTGAATTGTTGTACAGACGTGGTTATGAAACCAACGAGACATAACAAAAGATTGGTGATGAGTAAGTCTGAATCTACAGGAACTATTCTGTCTGGAATAAGTGGGTTTTTACAACTGTTTAAAACTGTTATTTTCTGTGGTCCAGTCTAGGCTAATGTTAGCACAGTGTATTGCTAGCAGAGGCAAGTGCATAGTCGAGCTAGCTAAGAAAGAGTTAACCAGTGGTGTAAAGTACTTCAGGAAAAATACTTTAAAGTACATAACAAACAGGTTCAAGAAAATGGGGACTATATTAAAACAATAGGAGAAGTACTATTACTTACAGCCACACAAAACATTGCACAAAGAGGACACGATGAGTCTGCAGAGTCTGATAATAAAGGGAACTTCATGGCAATCCTAGAAACAATAGCTAAGCATGACACAACTGTGGAAAAAAGGTTGACTTCCATTCATAATGCAAAATACACAAGCAAAGGGATTCAGAATGAGGTTCTGAGTTGTTTGGCAGACATGGTTCCAACAGAGATGATAGAAGAAGTGAAAGACAGTGAGGTCTTCAGCATAATGGCAGACGGAAAACAAAAGATGTTAAAACAAAAGGATCAGATATCTCCAGTACTCAGGTACTATTTCAGTGGAGCTGTCCATGAGAGCTGTCTCCACTTTGAATCGGCTGATCCACTAGATGCAGCAGGGCTTACTGACTAAATCATACACATATTAGAAAGTCATGGTCTTGAATACAAAACCAACCTAGTAGGCCAAGCATATGACGGTGCTTCAGTTATGAGTGGCAAGCATTCAGGCGTCCAGGCAACGCATTAAAGAACAAGCAAAGCCTTTTACCTCCACTGCAGTGCACACTGTCTAAACTTAGTTTTAGTGGATACAGTCAAAGCTGTCCCTGAGGAAGGACAGATCTTCTCCTTACTAGAAAGACTGTATGTCTTCACATCTGGGTCATATGTGCATCAAAAATGGCTTAGCGTACAAAGAGAGATGTACCCAGGTGCACCTAGAGAGCTTCAGAGACTAAGTGACACTCGCTGGGCATGTCGATATATGGCTCTACATACTATTATGGATAGATTGCCTGCCGTTAAGCGAGTCCTGCAAGACATAGTCCAAGAACACAACGGTGACAGATCTGTTGAGGCGCAAGGTCTGCTTGCACAGATAGATTTACAATTCATTGTGTTCCTTGTTCCACGGCATAACGATTTTGGAGAAGCAACATTTCTATCAGATATGCTACAGTCTTCATCACTTGACCTGTCAAAGGCTGTTGATTTAGTTGAAGCCTTAGTTCAAACTTTGAATGACTACAGGGATGAGTCATTTTCTGATGACCTATGGAATGAAGTGTTGAACACAGCTGAGCAATGTGATACTGCAATACAGCCCCCTGCAAAACCACCAAAAAAGCTAAGCTCTCAATTTAATGGAGACTGTCTACTCAGTACAGTAGGTCAGAGGTCAGATTCAGAAATAGATTAAAGACAGTTTTCGTACAACCTTTTTCTACCCTGTCTTAGATCAGATGCTCAATGAGCTCAACAGACGGTTCTCTAGCAAAAACTGTGACATAATGAATGGCATCCAAACTCTAAACCCCAAAAGTGATGCATTTCTCAAAGAGAAGTCCCTGTTTCCATTTGCTAGAATGTATGAATCAAATATTGAGGACTTGGGGCATGAACTACATCAGTTCAGAAGAATTTGACAAAGGAAAATCCAGAGTGGCATGCAGAGACCCTCCAGTGTAGTAGAGATAGCATTATTCATTCAGCCTTATAAAGAAGTTTTCTTTCAGCTCTTTAAACTGTGCAGAATATCTGTTTCAATCCCTGTTAGTACCGCTTCTTGTGAACAGAGTCTTTCTGCACTAAAGCTGGTGAAAATGTATCTTAGGTCCACAATGTCAGATGAAAGATTAAGCTATTTAAGTGTATTAAGGTTTGAGTCAAGGAAGGCAAAGGCCTTAAATCCAGATGAATTTGCGGATCTTTTTGTAAGAAACCACAAAAACCGTAGAATACAGGTGATGTAACTGATAGTGAATATGTAATGCAAATGTCAAAATGTAAATGCAAATAATAAATAGTTGAATGATTATAAACATGGTCATTTGTCTATTGATGCCTGCAATGCAGTGAAGAAAACGACATGACAACAATAATGTGTGATGTAACTGGCCCCTCTAACAGTACAACTGGCCCCAGCCTGGCCCCTCCCACTGGGAATGTTCTAGAACCACCACTGCTGCTACGGCGACATTGGCCCAGTTATTGTTGAATAATAATGAAGCTAGGTCAATTCAATTCAAATAATATAGCTAGTAACTTCAAAATACTTACAGCTGAAATACACTGCCGTTTTCTTTGTGAACATGGTGAGATGGAGGAAGCCGCATCCACATGTAGAGTTGTGGGGGAGGGGACAAGTTTCCCAAATAGACACTGGCTTTGGATCAGGTTTAAATTCCCCCACTAATGATCCTTGTTAGGTTTGGGGGAGGGGAAGCTGATCCTAGATCTGTATCTAGGGGAAACTTCACCCCAGCAAAGAGAGATGGGGGAAGAGGAGGAGAGAGAGCGTTGCTCTCAGGATTGACAGATCATGTACAAAATCTACCAGTAGGAAATTGGTGGAAGTTAGAGAAATACTCCAGTAACTGAAAGGTCACTGGTTTGAGTCCTGAGCCAGACAACAAAACATGGGATTTGATCTGAACTGGCAGATCTGTGACCAACCCCTTTCAGAAAGACAAATTCCCTTTGTTCCCTGTAACATGGACTAATAAAGTTGTACTGTGCTTTGCTGCACTTTATTTAACCAACGTTAGCTAAGCTTGTGATGAAATTGTGTGATGTTACTAATTGCTACTTTTGAAATTAAACATTGTTGTTTTCTTACCAGGACACTGTCCTACGGCCGTAGGCAGACCTGGCTCTCAAGATAAGACAGGCTATGTGCACACTGCCCACAAATTGAGGTGGAAACTGAGCTGCACTTCCTAACCTCCTGCCAAATGTATGACCATATTAGAGACATATATTTCCCTCAGATTACAGAGATCCACAAAGAATTCGAAAACAAGGCCAATTTTGATAAACTCCCATATCTATTGGGTGAAATACCACAGTGTGCCATCACAGCTGCAAGATTTGTGACCTGTTACCACAAGAAAAGGACAACCAGTGAAGAACAAACACCATTGCAAATACAACCCATATTTATGTTTATTTATTTTCCCATTTGTACTTTAACTATTTGCACATTGTTACAATACTGTATATATACATAATATGACATTTGAAATGTCTTTATTCTTTTGGAACTTCTGAGTGTAATGTTTACTGTTAATATTTACTGTTTACTATCTACTTCACTTGCTTTGGCAACGTTAACATACGTTTCCCATGCCAATAAAGACGTTACATTGAATTGAATTGAAATTGAATTGAATTGAGAGAGAGAGAGAGAGAGAGAGAGAGAGAGAGAGACAGAGAGAGGGAGAGAGAAAAAGAGGGAGAGAGAGAGAGAGAGAGAGAGAGAGAGAGAGAGAGAGAGAGAGAGAGAGAGAGAGAGAGAGAGAGAGGGGGGAGGGAGAGAGGGGGAGAGATTCAGTGCTATTCTATTTCTCCCCTGAATGAAGGACTGGAGACACTCTGAGATTAAAAAGCAGAAAAGAAAGAGAAGGCGGAGTCACAGTGACGGAGTGTCCCTCAGACAACAATGTGACAGCCAATAGGGCTTTAGGAGGAGTGAGATATGCTTCTATTGGGCTATTGTCTGAGGAAATGAGTTTGTGACACCAGGTTATGTTGAAATTCTACTTGATTAGCATCTACTAGGCGTAAGGCGATGTTAGCATTTAGGCTCACATGTCAACAAGAGCAGGAAAGGACAGGGGACAGCAGAGAAGTATAATACAAGATGAAGAAAGTGCCGTGTCAGTGACACAAATTACCATCCAATAAAAACATCTGCTTTTCTCCATACCGTCATGACTGTAGCAGATATTTCAAAAACGTTAAAAACAAGTCATTTAAATGACTCTTAATACACATTTCCATCAGAACCACCAGAACTCATAGCTATAAAGCAGTTGGATACAAAGCTTACGTCATGCTTCAGATCGATAGTGAAGTCAGTCTTGAGTGGGTCCTCTTTCCCTTTGTTTGAGAGCCTGGAACATCAAATCACTGTCTATTGGAATTCATAGTTAGAACTGAATACAATGATTATTACTTTCCCTCGACCACTAGGAATGTTGATGATAGACTGAAACAAACAGTATAACAAAAGGTTTTGTCCAGCAGAACACATTACTGCTGAGATGGGGTTGCTAGGCAGGTTTCTAAAGACCACTAGGGAAAAAACAAGGTCTATGTTAGAAGGGATAGAATAGGCTTAAAGGACGACAGATGGAGACCAGGGTTACAGGAGGGTAGAAGGAGACTAGTTTTAACAGAAGGTAGATGGAGACTAGGGTTAAAGGAGGGTAGAAGGAGACTAGTTTTAACAGAAGGTAGATGGAGACCAGGGTTACAGGAGGGTAGAAGGAGACTAGTTTTAACGGAAGGTAGATGGAGACCAGGGTTAAAGGAGGGTAGAAGGAGACTAGTTTTAATGGAAGGTAGATGGAGACCAGGGTTAAAGGAGGGTAGAAGGAGACTAGTTTTAACGGAAGGTAGATGGAGAGTAGGGTTAAAGGAGGGTAGAAGGAGACTAGTTTTAACGGAAGGTAGATGGAGAGTAGGGTTAAAGGAGGGTAGAAGGAGACTAGTTTTAACGGAAGGTAGATGGAGACCAGGGTTACAGGAGGGTTGAAGGAGACTAGTTTTAACAGAAGGTAGATGGAGAGTAGGGTTAAAGGAGGGTAGAAGGAGACTAGTTTTAACGGAAGGTAGATGGAGAGTAGGGTTAAAGGAGGGTTGAAGGAGACTCGTTTTAACGGAAGGTAGATGAGAGTAGGGTTAAAGGAGGGTTGAAGGAGACTAGTTTTAACGGAAGGTAGATGGAGAGTAGGGTTAAAGGAGGGTAGAAGGAGATTAGTTTTAACGGAAGGTAGATGGAGAGTAGGGTTAAAGGAGGGTTGAATGAGACTAGTTTTAACAGAAGGTAGATGGAGACCAGGGTTAAAGGAGGGTTGAAGGAGACTAGTTTTAACGGAAGGTAGATGAGAGTAGGGTTAAAGGAGGGTTGAAGGAGACTAGTTTTAACGGAAGGTAGATGGAGAGTAGGGTTAAAGGAGGGTAGAAGGAGATTAGTTTTAACGGAAGGTAGATGGAGAGTAGGGTTAAAGAAGGGTTGAAGGAGACTAGTTTTAACAGAAGGTAGATGGAGACCAGGGTTAAAGGAGGGTTGAAGGAAACTAGTTTTAACGGAAGGTAGATGGAGAGTAGGGTTAAAGGAGGGTAGAAGGAGACTAGTTTTAACAGAAGGTCGATGGAGAGTAGGGTTTTGAGGGCGTGAACTGGTATGGTAAGATTACCTAGCGGGGACAGTAACTGAAAGGTTGCTGGTTCGAATACCTGAGCCGTCAAGGTAAAAATCTGTCTGTGCCCTTAAGCAAGGCACCTACACCTGATTTGCTCCAGGGGGCGCCGTACTACTATGGCCCTGTAAAACAACACATTTCACTGCATCTATCCGGTGTCTGTGACAATACATTTACAAATATTTTATTTATTTATTACAACAGTTAATTTAACAATGCTGGTTATAAATCTTGTTGACATTCATCCAAGGACACCTTGACTTGCATTACACTCTCACTCCAGAAAAATATTCTCATGAAATCATATGACTTATAGTTAGAGAAAAGGATTCCTGTACACGCGGCCTGCTACAAGCAGGAAACCAGTTAAGGATGTGTGATCTGTCTTGTCATCTTTTTGGGGTAACCACATTGGAACATTCCAACATTCATCTTTAAGGACATGAACTGGCAGAACAGGTTTCAGCAAAGTATGGAGTCATTGTTTTCAGGAAGGTGTCTCCATGGCGATAGGAGGGACAGGAGGCAGACTAAGGGCAAGGGCAGCCACCTGAACTACTGCCCTACAAAGGCAAAGAGCAGTCTACGCAAACAGTGAATCTGAGAACAAATGGCTTTAAAGTTGGGTTTTTTGTCCATGAATATCAACCATGACCACTGATCTGACCTATGACCCATTAAATTCTGATACTGCACTCTGCCTTTGTATGACCTTAAACAGCTGTATGGGCGACTTGTGACTGCAGGCCGCCCAACAACCTGCCCGCTTGACCCCATCCCCTCCTCTCTTCTCCAGACCATCTCCGGTAACCTTCTCCCCTACCTCACCTCGCTGATCAACTCATCCTTGACCGCTGGCTATGTCCCTTCCGTCTTCAAGAGAGCGAGAGTTGCACCCCTTCTCAAAAAACCAACACTCGATCCCACTGATGTCAACAACTACAGACCAGTATCCCTTCTTTCTTTTCTTTCCAAAACTATTGAGCGTGCCGTCTTTAGCCAACTCTCTTGCTATCTCTCTCAGAATGACCTTCTTGATCCTAACCAGTCAGGTTTCAGGACTGGTCATTCAACTGAGACTGCTCTTCTCTGTGTCACGGAGGCTCTCCGCACTGCTAAAGCTAACTCTCTCTCCTCTGCTCTTGTCCTTCTAGACCTCTCTGCTGCCTTTGATACTGTGAACCATCAGATCCTCCCTCTCCACCCTCTCCGAGCTGGGCATCTCCGGCGCGGCTCACTCCTGGATTGCGTCCTACCTGACCGGTCGCTCCTACCAAGTGGCGTGGCGAGAAGCTGTCTCCGCACCACGTGCTCTCACCACTGGTGTCCCCCAGGGCTCAGTTCTAGGCCCTCTCCTATTCTCCCTATACACCAAGTCACTTGGCTCTGTCATATCCTCACATGGCCTCTCCTATCATTGCTACGCTGACGATACACAACTAATCTTCTCCTTTCCCCCTTCTGATAACCAGGTGGCGAATCGCATCTCTGCATGTCTGGCAGACATATCAGTATGGATGACGGATCACCACCTCAAGCTGAACCCCTGGCAAGACGGAGCTGCTCTTCCTCCCGGGGAAGGACTGCCCGTTCCATGATCTCGCCATCACGGTTGACAACTCCGTTGTGTCCTCCTCCCAGAGTGCGAAGAGCCTTGGCGTGACCCTGGACAACACCCTGTCGTTCTCCGCTAACATCAAGGCGGTGACCCGATCCTGCAGGTTCATGCTCTACAACATTCGGAGAGTACGACCCTGCCTTACACAGGAAGCGGCACAGGTCCTAATCCAGGCACTTGTCATCTCCCGTCTGGATTACTGCAACTCGCTGTTGGCTGGGCTCCCTGCCTGTGCCATTAAACCCCTACAACTCATCCAGAATGCCGCAGCCCGTCTGGTGTTCAACCTTCCCAAGTTCTCTCACGTCACCCCGCTCCTCCGCACACTCCACTGGCTTCCAGTTGAAGCTCGCATCTGTTACAAGACCATGGTGCTTGCCTATGGAGCTGTGAGGGGATCGGCACCTCTGTACCTTCAGGCTCTGATCAGTCCCTACACCCAAACGAGGGCATTGCGTTCATCCACCTCTGGCCTGCTGGCTCCCCTTCCTCTGCGGAAGCATAGTTCCCGCTCAGCCCAGTCAAAACTGTTCGCTGCTCTGGCACCCCAATGGTGGAACAAGCTCCCTCACGACGCCAGGACAGCGGAGTCACTCACCACCTTCCGGAGACATTTGAAACCCCACCTCTTTAAGGAATACCTGGGATAGGATAAAGTAATCCTTCTACCCCCCCGCCCCCCCCCACCCCCAAAAAAACAATTAAAAAATTAAAAAATGTAAAAAAAACAATATAAAAAAACATATTGTAAAGTGGTTATCCCACTGGCTATAAGGTGAATGCACCAATTTGTAAGTCGCTCTGGATAAGAGCGTCTGCTAAATGACGTAAATGTAATGTAAATGTAATGCAAAAGCAAAGTGCAGTATTATGTAGAAATCGAAATGTGTTTATCCAGCTTTCTTGTTGTTTTTCTGTTTGATGGAAACAGTTTGAGTGTTGTAACTATATTCCAACTGTATTTAATGGTGTTATGTAGTCGTGTTTTTATGTTTTCAATGTTGTATTGGAGTAGGCCTAACCCTCACCAATATTTCTGTTGATGGAGAGACACCAGACAAGATGAGAGACATCTATAGACGACACAGAGAAAGTGATGGAGAGAGAGAGAGAGACACCAGACAAGACACAGAGACAGCAACAGAAGAATATGATATGATGGAGAGAGACACCAGACAAGACACAGAGACATCTATAGACGACACAGAGAAAGTGATGGAGAGAGAGAGAGAGAGACACCAGACACGACACAGAGACAGCAACAGAAGAATAGGATATTACATTTTAGTCATTTAGCAGACGCTCTTATCCAGAGCGACTTACCGTTAGTAAATGCATACATGTTTTTTTTTTTTTTTCATACTGTGGGAAACAAACCCACATCCCTGCCAGCCAAACCCTCCCCTACCTTGGACGACGCTGGACCAATTATGCACCGCCCATGGGTCTCCCGGTCGCGAACCAGGATCTCTAATGGCACAGCTAGAACAGCGATGCAGTGCCTTAAACCACTGCGCCAGTCGGGAGTCGATGGAGAGAGACACCAGACAAGATGAAAGACATCAATAGACGACACAGAGAAATTGATGGAGAGAGACAGAGGAGGGGAGAACACACAGTAGACTATCACTAAAAGCTGATATAGGGATTCTAATTACTGGAGAGAGAGAGAGAGAGAGAGAGTGTTTAGGTACTGTGGGATTCTTTAATCAGTTTGGCTCATTGGACAGGTCAGAGTCTATGTTTGAAGTTCTTGAGTGGTTTTTGGCAATACACTGGTGATGTATTCATGGATTTAGCTGTTGAAATTCCTTCCCGGACCCTCCTACTGGCTGTGAGCTAAGCCACGATGTCTTCAAATCCTAGGGTAGAGAGGAGCTGCTACCCCTGGGGAGAGAGGAGCTGTTACCCCTGGGGAGAGAGGAGCTGTTACCCCTGGGGAGAGAGGAGCTGTTACCCCTGGGGAGAGAGGAGCTGCTACCCCTGGGGAGAGAGGAATTGCTACTCCTGGAGAGACAGGAGCTGCTACCCCTGGAGAGAGAGGAGCTGCTACCCCTGGGGAGAGAGGAGCTGCTACCCCTGGGGAGAGAGGAGCTGCTACCCCTGGGGAGAGAGGAGCTGCTACCCCTGGGGAGAGAGGAGTTGCTACCCCTGGGGAGAGAGGAGCTGCTACCCCTGGGGAGAGAGGAGTTGCTACCCCTGGGGAGAGAGGAGCTGTTACCCCTGGAGAGAGAGGAGCTGCTACCCCTGGGGAGAGAGGAGCTGCTACCCCTGGGGAGAGAGGAGCTGTTACCCCTGGGGAGAGAGTAGCTGCTACCCCTGGGGAGAGAGGATTTGTTACCCCTGGGGAGAGAGGAGCTGTTACCCCTGGGGAGAGAGGAGATGCTACCCCTGGGGAGAGATGAGCTGCTACCCCTGGGGAGAGAGGAGCTGATACCCCTGGGGAGAGAGGAGCTGCAACGAAGAGAGACTGCGACCCTGCTCGGGAAGAGCTTAACGATTGGTGATTGTTGGGGCACGTTTGGCAGGAGCTTCAGTGATGAAGACTGCTGAATTTGCTGATGTTTCACAATATGCCATGGCCGTCTCAGTCACCAGGTCTCAACCCTATTGAAGACAACCATCAACAAAATACTAAATTATGGAATTTCTTGTGGAAGAATGATGTCACATCCCTCCAATTTTTTTCTTTTCTTTTTTTTCTACCTTGACAATAAACATTTTAATGAACCACAAACACTTGATGTTTAGGGATGGCACACACATAGGGAGACAGTTTGTGTACCTTCTCACATATGCACCTAGGAAGATGCAGTGTTTCTCAACCTGTCATTTTACATAATGTTGCAAGACACATACCATCAAATTAATCCATAGACTTTTGTCCATATTTACAGAAGGCTGTCATTTCACAAATTGTTCCTATATTGAAAGGACATAGGGAAAATAAAGTCAAACATTTCAAAACAAAATAATAAAAACAATCACAGCATTACTCAGTCTTAATGTAGTTTAACCATATTAACCACTTTAATCAAATTGTTTTCATTTGGAACACTAAATCAGAACTACATTTGGAGTTCCAGACACTTGTAGAATGTATGCCAAGGCACATTGTAAGAGCTATAAAGAGACAGGGAGTGGGAGAGAGAACAGGTAGAACCTGATATGGAAATGAGCAGAACAAACTAAAGGAACTTTCCACGACCGAATGATCATTCCAGACTCTACTTCTATTGAGAGACATATAAAAGGTAAGACGATGATTGTTATGTGTATTAATATAGTTGATGATATTGTTATGTGTATTAATATAGTTGATGATATTGTTATGTGTATTAATATAGTTGATGATATTGTTATGTGTAAGAATATAGTTGATGATATTGTTATGTGTATTCATATAGTTGATGAAATTGTTATGATATTAATATAGTTGATGATATTGTTATGTGTATTAATATAGTTGATGATATTGTTATGTGTATTAATATAGTTGATGATATTGTTATGTGTATTCATATAGTTGATTATATGTTTTGTGGACAGTGTTATAATAGGCCTACTCTCCTTAAAATGTTTTGGATATAAATTCGATGCGTGGGGTGAATTCGTTCTGTTTCCAACTGTGTGCCCCAGGGTGATCGCTCATACACTATCTATGTCACGCCCTGGCTCTGGGGACTCTAGTATGTTGAGCCAGGGTGTGAGTTTTCATGTGTGTTGCTTCTAGTTGTTGTTTATCTATGTTGGCCAGGGTGGCTCCCAATCAGAGACGGCTGTAGCTCGTTGTCTCTGATTGGGAGTCATACTTAGGTAGCCGTTAGGCATTCATTCATTGTGGTTTCTTGTTCCGTGTTGGTTTGTGTATGTAACCAGGGACGTCACGTTTTCGTTTTGTTGTTTTGTTCGTGTGATCATTATTTAATAAAAATGTTCGCATTCAACGCTGCGCATTGGTCCTCTGTTCCCGACGATCGTGACAATCTAGAATCTAAAAGGGTTATTTGGCTGTCCCCATAGGAGAACCCTTTGTAGAACCCTTTTTGGTCCTAGGTAGAACCATTTTGGGTTCCATGAAGAATCCTTTCCACAGAGGGTTCTACATGGAAGCCAGAAGGGTTTTACCTGGAACCCAAAAGCGTTCTCCTATGGGGACAGCCAGAGGACCCTTTTGGAACTATTTTTTCTAAGAGTGTACTGTATCATCAGTCTATAGACTTGTCTTCTTAAAACAGGCTTAAAACACGACAAGCAACAACATTTTCTCTTTCTAATCTACTATTAACTTTTTTCACTCAGGAAGGTATGTTGTGTGAAAGAGAGACATATAAATACTGTGGAAAGACTAACAACAACTTACACTTCCTCAAAACAGGTTGTGTGTTCATTAGTGCCCACCGTAGCAAAACGTTTGGCAACAGAAACTGTTTAGGTCACGTTGTACAGCGTTTGGAGTAAACTGTTTATGCAACATTTTAAAACTGTTGGCTGCGGAGTAAACTAATGAATACGACCCAGGTTGTAGCCTACAACTCGGCTGTTGATGCCTGCCTCATGCTGAAACCTGAATTTAGCCTGAGGGGTGGACTATGATGCAAGCTAGATATACTGGTTTTCTAAAGTTAGCTTCAGTTAGCTTCACATTCCAGCTCAGGCCTCATCCATAGGAATGTACAGAGCGCTAGTCATCAGGAAGGTGCTCTCAGCAGAACAGAAAATATATAATGACTTGACAGTTTAATCATACAAAATGGCGCTAACTGGACGTGGGCAAGTCAAATTCAATCAGTGGAGGTTGCTGAGGGGAGGACGGCTCATATTAATGATACCATTCCACCTATTCCGCTCCAGCCATAACCACAAGCCCGTCCTCCCCAATTAAGGTGCCACCAACCTCCTGTGAATTCAATACATCAATATTCATTCGTCATAGTTCTACATTTCACATTTTGTATGATAAATGTAATTGTATCATAGTTCTACTATAGTGTAGCGATCTGTGCAACTTCCGGCGTGAGTTTACTGTGAACACTGAGGCTGTACCCACTTTAAGTTACAGTTTTAACAGAGACCAAGTAGGCTATTTGATCATAATGTAAAAAAGCCTCCAATAACATTTAACATGGAAATAGCTGTTCTATCATTCAGCCTACAGTAGCAGCCAATGTGTGGTGTTCAATGTAAGCCTACATTCCATGAGACATTCCAAAAAACATGCAGAGCTTGACATTAACCTGTTTATCTACTTGTCCTTCACACAAGGAGGAGGTGACTGAAAATGTTGTTGTGTTTGATGCAAGAAACCACATTACTAAATAAAATGCATCATTATTTCCATGTACTATGATGCAATTCCAACCAAGTAACCCAATTGGCGCCAATGGCGCGATGCGTAGGTTGTTTGCCTTTTTACAAGTGCAACCTGGGTTCACTTCTCTGCCCCGCTGTTTGCTACAATATTAATATCACAGGCTACCCGACGTCCGTTGAACAAAGAGACACAACAATATGAGTGAAAGGATTTTAGGATAATATCAGTAAGTGTTGATTTAAAGTTGTCTTCGGGTTCAGCCTTCTAGCTTCCTTTATCAATTGGGTGAAATATAACAAATGACATGGTCTCAAAGTTTGGAGATAACCAGTCCCAGTTTAAATCGCCCATGATTTCCATTTCATTATTTCCCCAGAGCAGCAAGGGAATCTAGAGACTCAACCTTTGCAGAATCAGAATCACCTTTATTCGCCAAGTACATTTGCATGTACATATGTAGGATCTTAATTTGAGCCAGTTTGCTACAGCAGGAAAATATTCCTGCAGCAAGAGTAAATGTGATTTATAATTAATGGACATTGTTGTATCGGTTGATAAATTTTTAGTAAGGGAAACTCAAGTCTGCCATTTCTAAGATGAAATTACAAACTTCAGAAGCCTTTTAAAACCTCAAATACACTACAAGTTTTACATTTACTGCGTTGAGGGAAAGTTATTCTGCAGTGGGCGGTGATCAAATTAAGATCCTACATCTGTACACATAATTCTACATGGTGATTTTTTACATTTTAGTCATTTAGCAGACGCTCTTATCCAGAGCGACTTACATACATTGCGAGTGCATAATATTTTTTTTATATATACTGGAATCGAACCCACAACCCTAGCGTTGAAAATGCCATGCTCTACCAACTGAGCTACATCCCTGCCGGCCATTCCCATAATAATTAAAATGTCCTGTTGCTGCAGGATTATTTTCCTGCTGTAGCAAACTGGCTCAAATTAAGATCCTACATCTGTAGCAATACACCTCTCTTTGATGTACATGGCTATATCAGGATTGACTTTTGACCATTTGACATCTTTTATTTACTGTTGTTTAGGCTGGTTGAATGAGTCGCCTATAAAAGCTACTTCATCTGCAAGAGAACAGGCGGCTGCACCAGCGACTGTAAGAAGTTATGTGATTTCCTCATATGAACGTGAAAGTAAGTGTGTAGCCTACGCAGTTACACAATGGCTGTTGAAACTGTGGCACATATTTCTATGTAACATTAGAAGTCGGATAAATGTGTTGATATGTAGGAAAGACGGGCAGACTCTCATAGGTCTAGGCTAAACTACAAACTATTATAAGGTTAGGTCGACGTCAGACATTCAATAGTCAGAGTAGGTTTGAGCTATGATCACTTATCATGCTGACAGACCTGATGGTCTCTGTTTGAAATGGTGTGTAAAATACCATGCCTAGGCTACAAGCTCTGTCCTGCTACTGTTAGGTCTATAACGTTATGGGAAGTGATCTGAACAGGTTTAGGCTGGTCATCTAGGATATGTAGGCTATAGCTGAGGTATAGACCTCCATCTGTATCAGGACTAGGCTCCTGCTACTTTTACTGTTATAACGTTATGGGAACTGATCTGAACAGGTTTAGGCTGGTCATCTAGGCTATAGCTGAGGTCAGTGGTGATTTTAGCATGTCAATCTTGGTGGGGCAAAACATAAATAAAGGGGGATGCATGCCTGCAAAGCCACTCCACAACACAACACTAAACAAGACATTCATTGCACTATAACGGTGACAAACGGTTTCCACAAACTGTTAGGGCCTCCATAAAGCAGAGTCCCGACAGCAGAGTCCCAACAGCAGAGTCCCAACAGCAGAGTCCCGACAGCAGAGTCCCGACAGCAGAGTCCCGACAGCAGAGTCCCGACAGCAGAGTCCCGACAGCAGAGTCCCAACAGCAGAGTCCCAACAGCAGAGTCCCAACAGCAGAGTCCCAACAGCAGAGTCCCAACAGCAGAGTCCCAACAGCAGAGTCCCAACAGCTGTCCTATCATTTCTCTTCATTATTTCGCTTCATATGACAAGGATTAAAAAGGATTTGCCTGTAGATTGTCGCTTTGATTCATGATGATGACTGCTAGCTAAGATTTTGAAAAGTATGATGTTGACATGATCAGTCCAGCTGCCTTACTCAAGAAAACAAAAAAAGAGACCATGTTTGTATGCGGCTTTATTAACTCAATGATATATATATATATTTATTTTTTTTGCAAACTGATATGTGACACGTATTAATGCCAAAATAACATGCAAAACAGGAAAGGCCACCTGCCCTGAATGACGGGTCGCTGGTTGAGAGAATGCCAAGAGTGTGCAAAGCTGTCATCAAGGCAAAGGGTGGCTATTTGAAGAATCTCAAATATAAAATATATTTTGATTTGTTCAACACTTTTTTGGTTACTAAATGATTCTATATCTGTTATTTCATAGTTTTGATGTCTTCACTATTATTCTACAATGTAGAAAATAGTAAAAATAAAGACAAACCCTTGAATGTGTTCTAAAACGGTAGTGTATATATTTTTTACATTGTTAGCAAACTGATATGTGACATGTATTAATGCCACAATAACATGCAAAACAGGAAAGGCCACCTGCCCTGAATGACGGGTCGCCACTGGCTGAGGTATAGACCTTGATCTGCTTTACACAACAACAAAAAAACTGTTATACATTATAACCTAGCCTACTTTAAATAATATTAAATATTTTCATTGTTGCAAAAAACCTTTCTGTATAGATCACTGATCCCCCCCAGATCAATCAAGCCTGTTTTAGCCCTTCTGTCTACATTCTCAGATACGTTTAGAAAAGAACAGATTCAAAGATAATATATGGCCAACTTTTAATGAATACAAATAAGTGTGAGACATGGCCTTGTGTTGCTGCACTGTCTATAACTACCTTAACAAACAGTGACTTATTATTATTATTGACAGTTACCATGGAGAAGAGATGTCACAACTACATATTCATGTGATTGCATTAAATCACCTGACTGTTTCGATATGTCTGTTAGTAAATGTTTTGTAAGAGATAATTAATAAATGATAACAATTCACATTCAAGAATTACTGTATTAACTACAACCAACATGTTGGATCTCTGTTTAGGGGTCAGTGGTCTAAAATGAGTCTCTCTGGGGAGAGAGAGGAGAGGGGCCCTGCCTCTAAAATGAGTCTCTCTGGGGAGAGAGAGGAGGGGGGCCCTGCCTCTAAAATGAGTCTCTCTGGGGAACATGACACCAAAGCTAAGAGGTGAGATGACAATTTTGTTTAAGAATTATTAAGAGTTTATTTCCTAAATGCTATTTCCACAATTTTTCACGAGTTTTTTAATCAGAAATGGTTGCTTATGGGTATTTTCAATATTACTGTTCTCAGATGTTTAATTAATAGATTTGAGATGTATATCATTATAATTATTTTTATTGCAAAACGCTCTATATCCATTGTTTAGCTGAATTTGAATGTTCGTATCCTGTATATTTGACTGTATTTTCTGGTTGTCTCACCTAGCTATCTTAAGATGAATGCACTTACTGTAAATAGCTCTGGGTAAGAGCATCTGCTAAACAGGTGGGGCTCTGCCCTGAATGACAGGTCACCACTGCTCCAAAGCAATTACATGTTGCACAGGAACCACTGACTCGCTGCATGTTTCTATTATCAAGACACATGCTGGTACCTCTTAACTGGTTAGTACAGCTCATGAGGTGTCCTAAATATCTGCCAACTAGGTGGGACACTTATGAATAAAGAGGCTTCATGCATAGCTTTAATTTATACCCATAAGAGTAGGACTAAAACGGCTTTATTCTCAGCACTTATACGACAAATGTTCTACTCTGAGACGCTTTTTGGATATGGGCCCAGATCTCAAAATATTGTTTTAAAAAACGTATTTATTTTTTTGGACATACTAAAAAAAGAATATTACTAATGTACCCGACTTTAAAGACTGCTTTTAGTTTATTGTGTGGCAGTGCTCATGTCTGCGTTCTGAAACTGTCCGCGTCCACATACGGTTTGGCGCCAAGCATATTGTCCAGTTACGCGCAGAGTGGTCTGAGGTGATCTTGGGGAACAACGACGGAGTTCGTTACAGTGTTGAGACGCCGAATTTATTGTTCAATTTGCTTTTTTGCGTAATGGTCAGTAACAGTATGAGTGTAGCCAGATCCTTTTCACTCGCTATCCTTGTTTCATCTTGTGTGGTTCACCGGATTCGTCATCATCCTCGAGGGACAGACGAACGACCTGCTAGCTAGCCAAGCTAGTCGGTACAGCTAGCTAAGCTAGCTACTCTACCAGCAGCATCCTAGTTATCCTAGCTACCACTACATCATCACCGGCTGCCTGCATTTCTTGTGGACCGATGGAGCACCCGGGTTGTTTCTTCCACCTGTTAAATCCCGTGGAGGGCTTCTCCCTCTCTCGTTGACGGATGCTGGCTTCCTACGCTCCCTCTGTCCGGTTCTTCTCTTTTCACTAGATGGACGGTAACTTTAGTGTTTAACCCCTCTGTGTCCAAGGACTGAACTTTTTGAAAATTATTTTCAGGGCGCCTCAAGTTACATTTTTTACAACGTTTATTTCAGTTAATTGCATCCGCCATGGAGCCCAGTTTCATAATATTACCTTCTGTCCCTGGTTATGAAGTAATCGCGAAAAAACAGGCCTTATGTTTGGGCATTTTTCACCCTACCAGCTCCTATTAGTTCTATTGAGCTCCGTGACACCGACTCGCCTTCAGAACGTTCTATTCCCAGCCCATTGTTCTGCGTCACAATGCCAGCTTCACTATTGTTATCAATGAGACCTGCCTGCGAAAACCCTGTAGGTTTACCTCAGGTAACTTATTATTAACAAGGTTACGGCTACTTGGTGAGCGTTAACCCTGTAGGTTTACCTCAGGTAACTTATTATTAACAAGGTTACGGCTACTTGGTGAGCGTTAACCCTGTAGGTTTACCTCAGGTAACTTATTATTAACAAGGTTACGGCTACTTGGTGAGCAGCTCACTGTTCACCTGAGTACATGTTGTGGTCACCAATAGTGAGGTGAGACACAGTTTAAGAGGCGATGGCTGGCGGATAGCCATCAAACATTAAACATTTTCTGGTCATGGTTAACCATATTTGTTTTAAGAAAAAAATGTACAATCTAAACTTCCCTGTCTTCTTTTTCAAGATGTGGCCGATTTAAACAGCCAGAAGACATTTTTTAATTAAGAAATAACCATTTTTTGGACGACTTGTTGCTTCTAAATGGCTGCTGGGTAATTTGAAATGCATCGAAATCTTCGTTCATAGGCATCAAATTGAGCGAATGCTGCGCAGGTTCACTGAGTTGCAAACCAAATGGGTATAATGGGGTGATTGTTGTATAATCGGGTGGTCTAGCTAATGGATTTGTAGATCAGAACTCAGATTATGAGCCTAGCAAGTGTCATGAATGAGTTATATAGTACCCACATACGGCCACAAGGAGGAGCAAGAGTGCCATAAACACATACTGTTTTTTGCCATATAAACCCTAAACCCAACAATCTATCAAATGTATTTATAAAGCCCTTTTTACACCAGCAGATGTCACAAAGTGCTATACAGAAACTCTTACCCTACTTATAACCTCTAATTCTAGGGTAGGGTAGCCTAGAACACTTTTAGAAACTATTTTAGTAATAATATTATCTTAGTAAATACAATTATAGTATTAAATAGCGTTTTGATTATTTTGTTGTTATTTTATTATATGCATAATTGCAAGACAGAACACTTGATAAATAAGACACATTTGTTTTATTTTTCAAATGTGGTTTGAATTGGGTGACCTAGTAACCTCTGTGTGAAAGTCCAGCAATTGGCGTGGGGCAGGTTTGAGACTGATCTAATAACCTTTATTTCTCCGCTGCCTCACCAATGTCTGTGCGTGAATTAATAACTTTTAATTGATAAATATTTCCAATAGATGGCAGCATATGACCAGGAAGCATCAGTTATAGGCTACAAGTAGCAATATGATTTACATAAAATAGCATGCAACCAAATACTATATGTCCCATGAGTTAGTTAGCTATATATCTCGTATTAGGCCTGTAATGCTTTTGGGAGAGCAATTAAATAGTGACTATAGCAGGTGTTGAACCCCTGTTAAATAATCACTGGTCAGATGCTCCAACCTCAACCCTAGTATACATGCATTTTTAAATATCTAATATTGCGATTAAACAACCTCGGAATAGATAAGACAAGAGTGCGTCTTCCAGCCCACCAATAAATTACATCATGCAACCCTCCCGGTAAGCAAATGTACCTCAACATACCCCTCGCTTGTTCTAGAAGGCAGAGTGCTCGCTGCTGGTTGATGAATCTGACAATGAATGTACTAGGAAAATACGTTTTTCTCGACCAGAGGTGACTAAATTAATGTTCAGGCTTATTGATAATCGTTACAGTAATGAAGTATAATTTCAAAACATGAGCATAAAAACAGCTAATAATAAACATGAATCATCATTATATTATTTCACAGTAATCTGTTAAATGCTTTTTCAGTCGTTCCTCTTGCGTTAGCAGTGTGGAAAGGGACAGTAAAAAGCGTGTGCAGGAGTTTTCCTGTGAGGGGGAGTGGTGGTGTATCCAGGGAGAAAACTAAACTAACCTTCTGAAATGTCATTCGTGGTCTAATGCTGCCATCTATAGGAATTATTTATTAACTGCAGTAGTACTGAATAAAGGATATCCTTACTAAAGTAGTATTTTCTCAGAATTTCAAAATATGACATTTTCTAGTTCATTCTACCACTTACAACCTTAACATAACCATTTATAGCATAACAAACAATGAAACTGACATAAACCAAAAACACCATACATTTAGTTAACTATATATATATATATATATATATATATATATATACTATTTATTTAGATGGGTGACATTATCTGCCAAAGTAACACCACTGTAGATAAAGAAGAGCTCTCCAGTAGGTGTACCAAAACATTCAAAGGCCATTTTCTCAAAATTGAGGTTACAAGTTTATCATCTTTCAAAGCAGAATTACTTTCCCATTGTTCCTCAACTGTAGTGTATGATTAACCTTTTTCTAGCTGAGTCTCTACTTTTATCCAATGTAAAAAACACAATTTCAAATTTTGCTACATAAGATCGAATCGAACCGGTCTGCCACATTTGACTGTGTAAAACCTAGCAGTACTACTTATTTCTCTGAGAGTGAGGCAGATATATATTATTACTATGTAAAACCTAGGAGTACTACTTATTTCTCTGAGAGTGAGGCAGATATATATTATTACTATGTAAAACCTAGTAGTACTACTTATTTCTCTGAGAGTGAGGCAGATATATAACATTTTGCAAAAAACACATTATTATTTGTCTCTCTGAAATGAAACCATCAAGTGATAGATTTTAAACAAATACATGTCTGTCATTGAACAACCCCACACCATGATTAGCTACTGAAAAAAACACCAATCTCTTTCATAATTTCTTTAAACAATAAAAGCTAATTTACGAACATTTCTGAAAATGGATATATAGCGTTTTGGAATGAAACTCTTGTTTCCCCATCTGAGCTCAGAGTAGATGAGAGATGTAATGTTTGTCTCTGTTGTGTTGAAGCCCAATCAAGCAGGAGAGACCAGCCTCCCCTGTACCCAGCAGTGTGTCCATGAAGAGTGACTGGTCTATGGGTCAACCTATAAACTTCAGAGAGGGAGACTTTTCTACTGAACAAAGGTAAGAATAACTCATGGGTCATGGTCAGTGAGTTAAACAACACTGTCTCTAGTCATTTCTCCTCTCCCATTTTCCCATTTCTTTTTGTTGTTTTCAAAATCCATACGCTAATCCTTTTTTTCCATTTTCATAGTTCTGAAACAATATTAAACTAACACAACATTCTCTCCCTGTGTGTGTGTGTGTGTGTGTGTGTGTGTGTGTGTGTGTGTGTGCACTCCCTGGATGAGGAGATGTAATCTCTATCCTGATTGCCTAGTCACTTTTACCCCTACCTACATGTACATATTACCTCAACGACCTGGTACCCCTGGACATTGACTCAGTACTGGTACTCCTTGTATATAGTCTAGTTATTACCTCAACTACCTGGTACCCCAGCACATTGACTCAGTACTGGTACTCCTTGTATATAGTCTAGATATTACCTCAACTACCTGGTACCCCTGCACATTGACTCAGTACTGGTACTCCTTGTATATAGTCTAGTTATTACCTCAACTACCTGATACCCCTGCACAGGAGGAGATTATAAACTCAGCAAAAAAAGAAACGTCCTCACACTGTCAACTGCGTTTATTTTCAGCAAACTTAACATGTGTAAATATTTGTATGAACATAACAAGATTCAACAACTGAGACATAAACTGAACAAGTTCCACAGACATGTGACTAACAGAAATTGAATAATGTGTCCCTGAACAAAGGGGGAGTCAAAATCAAAAGTAACCGACAGTATCTGGTGTTGCCACCAGCTGCATTAAGTACTGCAGTGCATCTCCTCCTCATGGACTGCACCAGATTTGCCAGTTCTTGCTGTGTAATCCTATGCTTCCACCAAGGCACCTGCGAGTTCCCAGATATTTCTGGGGGGAATGGCCCTAGCCCTCCCCCTCCAATCCAACAGGTCCAAGACGTGCTCAATGGGACAGAGATCCGGGTTCTTTGCTGGCCATGGCAGAACACTGACATTCCTGTCTTGCAGCACACCAATCTCTTTCATAATTTCTTTAAACAATAAAAGCTAATTTACGAACATTTCTGAAAATGGATATATAGCGTTTTGGAATGAAACTCTTCTTATGTTTCCCCATCTGAGTTCAGAGTAGATGAGATACGTAATGTTTGTCTCTGTTGTGTTGAAGCCCAATCAAGCAGGAGAGACCAGCCTCCCCTGTACCCAGCTGTGTGTCCATGAAGAGTGACTGGTCTATGGATATACCTCTATACTTTAGAGAGGGAGACTTTTCTAGTGAACAAAGGTAAGAAGAACTCATGGGTCATGGTCAGTGAGTTAAACAACACTGTCTCTAGTCATTTCTCCTCTCCCATTTTACCATTTATTTTTGTTATTTTCATAATCCATAGGCTAATCCTTTTTTCAATTTTCATAGTCCTGAAACAATATTAAACTAAAACAACATTCCCTCCCTGTGTGTGTGTGTCTGAGTGTGTGTGTGTGTGTGTGTGTGTGTGTGTGTGTGTGTGCACTCCCTGGATGAGGAGATGTAATCTCATTTGTTGTCCACAGAAACCAACAGGAGAGATCAGAGTCAGAGATGCTCAGTGGTCAGTCTTCCCAGAGTCATCAAACAGACCTGGCCTCCATATTCAGTGTATGTGGTCCTGTTATGTACATTTGTTTTTGTTTACCTCAAGTAAAGTTGATCTGTCAATAATTCATGCATGTGTTAATGAGAAAGCATTTAGTCTCTTGCTTAACTTATTTACTTGATTTATTTCAGTTGCTTGAAGAGAATATTATGACATTTGTGAAGAAGGAGCTGAAGATGTTCAAGAGGATTCTTAGTCCAGAACTCCCAGAAGGCTTTGAGAGTCAGAAGCAGGATAAGGAAGTGGTGGATGCTGAAGATGAGAAGCAGGAGAGCAGTGCCAGAGAGGGGGCTCTGAAGATCACACTGCACGTCCTGAGGAAAATGAACCAGAAGGAGCTTGCTGACACACTGGAGAAAAGTAAGAGCTGTCTGCCTCATGTTGAATGCTGTTTTATAACAAACATTTAAAAGCTGTAGCTAAAGTACAGCTAAAGTAGCTGTGTAACTAAATGATATTGTAGCAGCCTTAACACAACACCTAGTGACCTCATCAAGTAGCAGCAGGGATGTGTTGTGGAGAGAGAGAGAGAGAGAGAGAGAGAGAGAGAGAGAGAGAGAGAGAGAGAGAGAGAGAGAGAGAGAGAGAGAGAGAGAGAGAGAGAGAGAGAGAGAGAGATGGAGAGTTAGACAACATTAATAATACCATCATTAATACCAGTAATAATATAATCAGTCACACCAGTCTGTAATGCATAATATGAAAACAATTACACATTTATACACTCAGTTAAGCAAATAAATGATTATAATTTAAAACTTTTTAACAGTCCTAGAATACTGTAGGTATTAAAACAGACGTAATATTAACATCCTCTGTGTTATTTCTTCATTCAGATGAGCTTGATGTGATTTGCCAACATGAACTCAAAACTAATCTAAAGAAGAAGTTTCAATGTGTATTTGAGGGGATCGCTAAACAAGGAAACCCAACACTTCTCAATAAGATCTACACAGACCTCTACATCACAGAGGGTGGAACAGGAGAGGTCAATAATGAACATGAGCTGAGACAGATTGAGACAACAACCAGGAAACAAGCAAGACCAGAGACTGCAATCAAATGTAACGACATCTTCAAACCCTTAACTGGACAAGACAAACTTATCAGAACTGTGCTGACAAAGGGAGTCGCTGGCATTGGAAAAACAGTCTCTGTGCAGAAGTTCATTCTGGACTGGGCTGAAGGAAAAGCAAATCAGGATGTCCAATTTGTATTTCCATTCCCTTTTCGGGAGCTGAATTTGATGAAAGGGGAAAAACACACTTTGATTGAACTTCTCAATCACTTCTCAAAGGACACCAAAGAATCAAGAATCTCCAACTACGACAAGTACAAAGTTCTGTTCATCTTTGATGGTCTGGATGAGTGCCGACTGCCCCTAGACTTCCAGAAGAACAAGATCTGTTGTGACGTCACAAAGTCAACCTCAGTGGATGTTCTGCTGACAAATCTCATCAAGGGAAATCTGCTTCCCTCTGCTCTCCTCTGGATAACTACCCGACCTGCAGCAGCCAATAAGATCCCTTCAGTGTGTGTTGACCAGGTGACAGAGGTACGAGGGTTCAATGACCCACAGAAGGAGGAGTACTTCAGGAAGAGATTCAGTGATTCAGAGGACCTGGCCAGCAGAATCATCTCACACATAAAGACATCAAGGAGCCTCCACATCATGTGCCATATTCCAGTCTTCTGTTGGATTTCTGCAATAGTCCTTGAACACATGTTGAGTACAGACCAGAGAGAAGAGATGCCCAAGACTCTGACTGAGATGTACTCACACCTTGTGGAGTTTCATACCAAACAGAAGAATGAAAAGTATCTTGGGAAAGAAGAGACAGGTCCACACTGGAATAAAGAGAGCATTCTGTCACTGGGAAAACTGGCTTTTCAACAGCTTGTGAATGGCAATCTGATTTTCTATGAAGAAGACCTGAAAGAGTCTGGCATTGATGTCAATGAAGCCTCAGTGTACTCAGGATTGTGCACACAGATCTTTAAAGAGGAATGTGTGCTGTACCAGGACAAGGTGTACTGCTTCGTGCATCTGAGCATTCAGGAGTTTCTGGCTGCTGTATATGTGTTCCTCTCATTCATCAACAACAATGACAATCTAATGGATGAATCTCAATCAAAGTCCAGTAACTCTTCTTTGCTGTTTAGAGACAAGCCTGAAGTTACTTTCTACAAGAGTGCTGTGGATAAAGCTTTACAAAGTGAGACAGGAAACCTGGACCTGTTCCTCCGCTTCCTTCTGGGCCTCTCACTGAAGTCCAATCAGAAGCACTTACGAGGTCTACTGACAAAGACAAGAAGCAGCTCACAGAGCCATAGAGAAACAGTGAAGTACATCAAGGAGAAGATCAGGGAGAATCCCTCTCCAGAGAGGTGCATCAATCTGTTCCACTGTCTGAATGAACTAAATGACCATTCTCTAGTGGAGGAGATCCAAAGCTACCTGAGATCAGGATGTGTCTCAGAAGAAGAACTGTCACCTGCACAGTGGTCAGCTCTGGTCTTTGTGTTGCTGACTTCAGAAAAGGAGTTGGATGTGTTTGACCTGAAGAAATACTCCAGATCAGAGGAAGGTTTTCTGAGGCTGCTGCCAGTGGTCAAAGCCTCCAGAGCTGTTCTGTGAGTACATAACATCTCATTTAAGTACTAATCATCAGGAAGAAATATTAAGTTTAGAGTAAAATATGTATTATAATATGTATATAATATTATATTGAAAAACGTATTGAATAAATATCTTTGCAGGCTGTCAGGCTGTCATATTAGGTGACAGTACAGAATGTCACCTTTTATTTGAGGGTATTCATACATATCTGTTTAACTTTCTCATTCATTATGATTCATGATTCATTCATGATTTTTCTTAATCATGTCATCATCAGGATTAATTCAGTAGTGTTTAGAAACATGTTATCTACTCTCTTAGACAGAAAATTACTCGAGTCATCATCCACCATTCAGTTACTATTGGACAAAACATAACCCAAAACACAATCAAAACAAACTGCAAATGCAACCAAATACTAAACTTTTGACTACTTTAATATACTCTAAGTCAAATGGTCAGAATACGTTTGACTTCTTCAAATGGGGGGACTAGATACATAAAGTGCTTTCATTTCTAAACGGTGAAACAGATATGTATGAAAATACCCTCAAATAAAAGGTGACATTATATGGAATGTTTCATATTTGAGATAGAATGTTTCATATTAGGCAACAGTCACCTTTTATTTAAAGGTATTCATACATATCTGTGTTACTGTTTAGAAATGAAAGCATATAACGTATCTAGTTCTCCCATTTGAAGAAGTCTTATTTATTTGGACAAATTCACTTATATTGAATTGAAGTAGTCATAAGTTTAGTATTTAGTATTTGGTCCCATATTCCTTACCTGCAGTGATTACATCAAGCTTGTGATTCTTCAAACTTGTTGAATACATTTGCTGTGTTTTAGATTATATTTTTCCTAATAGAAACTGAATGGTGAATAATGTCCTGTCATTTTGGAGTCACTTCACTTGTATTATCAGTAAGAATAGATGATGTTTCTGAATACTTCTACATTCATGTGGATGCTACCATGATTAGGATTAATCATTAATAAATTGTGAATGATGATAAATGAGAAAGTTACAGAGGAACAAGGATCATACCCCCTCTGTTATTGGTAATGGTGAGAGGTTAGCATGTTTTGTTGTAGCCTCTGTAACTTTCTCACTCATAATTTTTTATGATTGATTTATGATTTGTATTAATCATGTCATCATCAGGATTAATTTAGTAGTGTTTAGAAACCTTAGAGAGAACATTACTCCCGTTGTCATCGACCATTCAGTTACTATCGGGCAAAACATAACCCAAATCACAACCAAAACAAACTGCAAATGCAACCAACGAGTTTGGGACCAAATACTAAACTTTTGACTACTTTAATACACTGTAAGTGAATTGGTCAGAATACATATGACTTCTTCAAATGGGGGACTAGACACATAAAGTGATTCATTTCTAAATGGTGAAACAGATATGTATTAATACCCTAAAATAAAAGGTGACATTATATACTGTCACCTCATATGAAACATTTGATCTCAAATCCAAAATGCTGGAGTATAGAGCCACATTTAAAATGTTAGCTTCACTGTCAAAATAGATATGGTGTGGACTGTATACTCAATACAACCTAAATCTGATACCTCACTGTCTGTCTTTTGACTGATACTGCTTTTTAAACTGCTCTGGTCAGTCTACTCAAATATTTGTAATATGCATTTTTCTATCTACAAGCAATACTTTGATAATTTGTCATTTCTAATAATGAAACATTAATTTATGAATAGATATGGCAGGTTTCAGGACGCTGATATATCTGAATATGTTGAAAAAAATATACTGCCACTATTTTCACCGCCAAAGAATAGCAGTGTGGTTTTAATATGATTTTACTCTTTGCAGGCTGTCAGGCTGTCTAGTCACAGAGGAAGGCTGTGCTTCTCTGGTCTCAGCTCTGAAGTCAAACCCCTCACACCTGAGAGAGCTGGATCTGAGTAACAATGACCTGAAGGATTCAGGAGTGAAGCTGCTCTCTGCTGGACTGGGGAATCCCCACTGTAAACTGGAGACTCTGAGGTCAGTATTCCTGTAGTTGGTCAACAAGTGATAACTGTTCACCAGATCCGCATGTGTTTACCAGGCACACATAGTCCACACCATATGTGTTTGGACAGTGAAGCTTACAGTTTTACATTTGGTGCTATGCTCCATCATTTTGGATTTGAGGTAGAATGTTTCATATTAGGTGACAGTACAGAATGTCACCTTTTATTTGAGGGTATTCATACATATCTGTGTTACTGTTTAGAAATGAAAGCACTTTATGTATCTACTTCTCCCATTTGAAAAAGTCGTAATAATTTGGACATATTCACTTATATTGTATTAAAGTAGTCATAAGTTTAGTATTTGGTCCCATATTCCTTACCTGCAGTGATTACATCAAGCTTGTGATTCTACAAACTTGTTGAATACATTTGCAGTTTGTTTTGGTTGTGTTTTGGATGATGTTTTTCCCAATAGAAACTGAATGGTGAATAATGTCCTGTCATTTTGGAGTCACTTCACTTGTATTGTCAGTAAGAATAGAAGATGTTTCTGAACACTTCTACATTCATGTGGATGCTACCATGATTATGAATAATCATGAATGAATCGTGAATGATGATGAATGAGAAAGTTACAGAGGAACAAGGATCATACCCCCTCTGTTATTGGTAATGGTGAGAGGTTAGCATGTTTTGTTGTAACCTCTGTAACTTTCTCATTCATAATTATTCATGATTCATTCATGATTTTTCTTAATCATGGCATCATCAGGATTAATTTAGTAGTGTTTAGAAACATGTTATCTACTCACTTAGACAGAAGATTAATCCAGTCATCATCCACCATTCAGTTACTATCGGGCAAAACATAACCCAAAACACAACCAAAACAAACTGCAAATGCAACCAACGAGTTTGGGACCAAATACTCAGCTTTTGACTACTTTAATACACTATAAGTGAATTGGTCAGAGTACTTATGACTTCGTCAAATGGGGGGACTAGATACATAAAGTGCTTTCATTTCTAAATGTTGAAACAGATATGTATGAAAATACCCTCAAATAAAAGGTGACATTATATACTGTCACCTCATTTAAAACATCTGATCTCAAATCCAAAATGTTGGAGTACAGATCCACATTTAAAATGTTAGCTTCACTGTCAAAATAGATATGGTGTGGACTGTATACTCAATACAATCTAAATCTGATACCTCACTGTCTGTCTTTTGACTGATACTGCTTTTTAAACTGGTCTGGTCAGTCTACTCAAATATTTGTACTATATATTTTTATATCTACAAGCAGTACTTTGATAATTTGTCATTTCAAATAATGAAACATCCATTTATGAATAGATAGGGCAGGTTTCAGGACACTGATTTAACTGAAAATGTTGAAAAATATACTTTCAATATCTTCACCACCAAAGAACAGCAGTGTGGTTTTAATATGACTTGACTCTTTGCAGGCTGTCAGGCTGTCTAGTCACAGAGGAAGGCTGTGCTTCTCTGGTCTCAGCTCTGAAGTCAAACCCCTCACACCTGAGAGAGCTGGACCTGAGCTACAATCACCCAGGAGACTCAGGAGTCAGACTGCTCTCTGCTGGACTGGAGGATCCACACTGCAGACTGGAGAAACTCAAGTATGTAGAGGGTTTATGTCAATGTTCATATCAGACATGTTGGCGTTATCAGGCTAGTTAAGACAAACATTCTGACCACCACTTGGACTAAGTTATATAAAGACTGTGTGTGTGTGTGTGTGTGTGTGTGTGTGTGTGTGTGTGTGTGTGTGTGTGTCCAGTGTGTGTGTGTGTGTGTGTGTTAGTGTGTGTGTGTGTTTGTGTTAGTGTGTGTGTGTCCTGTGTGTGTGTGTCCAGTGTGTGTGTGTCCAGTATGTGTGTGTTTGTCCAGTGTGTGTGTGTGTCCTGTGTGTGTGGGTCCAGTGTGTGTGTGTGTCCTGTGTGTGTGTGTCTAGTGTGTGTGTGTGTGTGTGTGTGTCCAGTATTCAATATGGTGTTCAATATTAGTACACACACTGGACAAACACACACACACAGGACACATACACACTCTGAACACACACACACACACACAGTAAACACACACACACGCTGGACACACACACACACACACTGGAAACACACACACATAGGACGCACACACACACACACACACAAAGGACAAACACACACACGCTGGACACACACACACACACATTCACACACTCTGGACACACAAACAGGACACAACTACACTGGAAACACACACACACACTGGACACACACACACACACACGCACTGGAAAAAACACACACACACTGGACACACACACACACACTGGACACACATACACACCATCACACACACACACAAAGGAAACACACACACACACATACACACTGGCAAACACTGGACACACACACTCACACACACACACTTGACACACACACACACACACACACACACACATACACACACACACACACACTCTGGACTAACACACACACACACACACACACTCACACTGGATACACACACACACACACACACTGTACACTCACACACACACTGGACACACACACACACACCATCACACACACACGCTGGACACACAAACACACAATGGACAAACACACACACAGGACGCACACACACACATTGGACACACACACACGCACACACAATCTCATGCTGGACACACACACACATACACACACACACACACACACACACTGGACACACGCACACACACACTTGACACACACACTGCAAACACACAGACTGCAAACACACACACACTGGGCAAACACACACACAATGGACACACACACACACACACTTGACACACACACTGGAAACACACACACACTGGACAAACACACACACACTGGACACAAACACACACCACACACACACGGTCAGCATATAACTTTGTCTGTGTGTGTGTCAAGTGTGTGTGTGTGTGTGTGTGTGTGTGTGTGTGTGTGTGTGTGTGTGTGTGTGTGTGTGTGTGTGTGTGTGTGTGTGTGTGTGTGTGTGTGTGTGTGTGTGTGTGTGTGTGTGTGTCCAGTGTGTGTGTGTGTGAGTTCAGGTGTATCCCTCAATGACTGTCTGTTCTTCTGCTTACCGCTACAGTGTGGAACATGGTGGAGAGAACACAATGAAACCTGGACTTAGAAAATGTGAGTGTTGACTGCTGTGAAGAATATGACTAAGAATAAGTCTTAATTCAAGTGAAGTCAAAGTCAAAGACCACCATCATTACTTACTTGGTCATATTAAATATCAGCTGTAGTTCTACAGAAGCACAAATCAGGGACACCAAAGTTTACAAAGAGTTGCTTTGACAATGTGTGTGTCTGTGTGTATGTGGCGTGTTTGTGTTACATTAGAAATGTGTGTGTGTGTGTTCAGGATGTGTGTGTGTGTGTTCAGGATGTGTGTGTGTGTAATTAATGGGAATAAGTGTGTTTTATATTACCATACAGTATAACATATGATCATTCAACAAGTATCAAGTTACCTTAACTTCTCCTTTTGATACCTAGAAACATCTACATTAAATGAATTAGTGAAAAGTGAGTTAACATTCTAATGTGAATGATGATGATTTCTAATATTGTGTCTGGTTTCATCCATCAGATTTCTGTGATCTCACTCTGGACCTAAACACAGTAAACAGATTCCTCTCTCTGTCTGAGGAGAACAGAAAGGTGACATGGAGGATGGAGGAGCAGCCGTATCCTGATCACCCAGAGAGATTTGAGGTCTGTAGACAGGTGCTGTGTAGAGAGGGTCTGACTGGGCGCTGTTACTGGGAGGTAGAGTGGAGTGGGGGAGGGGCTGGTATAGGAGTGACATATAAAGGAATCAGCAGGAGAGGAGGGGTTGGTGACTGTGTGATTGGATGTAATGACAAGTCCTGGAGTCTGTTCTGCTCTGACAACAGTTACTTTGCCAGGCACAATAATAAGTCCACTACCATAGACGTCCCCTCCTCCAGCTCCCACAGAGTAGGAGTGTATCTGGACTGGCCAGCCGGCACTCTGTCCTTCTACAGAGTCTCCTCTGACACACTGACCCACCTGAACACATTCCACTCCACATTCACTGAGCCCCTCTATCCAGGGTTTAGGGTTTGGTATCATGGGGACTCAGTGTCCCTGTAAATAATAACCATGGTAACACTGACACACACACACACACACACACACACACACACACACTGGACACACACACACACACACTGGACACACACTGAACACACACACACTGAACACACACACTGAACACAAACACACTGGAAACACACACACACTGGACACACACAAACACACACAAACACACTGGACAAATACACACACTGGACAAACACACACACACACACACTGTACACACACACACTGGACACACACACACACTGGACACACACACACACACCGGACACACACACACACTGGACAAACACACACTGGACACACACACACTGGACACACACACACACTGGACACACTCACACTGGACACACGCACACACACTGGACACACACACACACACTGTACACACACACACACACACTGAACACACACACACTGGACACACACACTGGACACACACAAACACACATTCACACACACACACACTGGACACACACACAAAAACACACACTGGACAAACACACACACACTGGACACACACACACACGCAGGACAAACACACACACACACCGGACACACACACACACACACAAACACACTGGGGACACACACACACACACACACACTAGACACACACACTGAACACACACACACACACACTAAACACCCACACACACACTGGACACACACACAAACACACTGAACACACACACACACACACACACTAGACACACACAGTGCACACACACTGGACACACACACACTGAACACACACACACACACACTGAACACACACACTGGACACAAACACACTGGACACACACAGTGGACACACACAAAGACACACACACACTGGACACACACAAACACACACACACGCACACACACTGGACAAACACACACACTGGACACACACACTGGACACACACACACACACTGGACACACTCACACGGGACACACACACACACATACTGGACAAACATACACACACACACAATGTACACACTGTGATGTCACGAGAGGCTGTGTCCTGGAGGGACGTTACATCCCCCTGAGATAGCTGCAAACCCAGACAGCTATGGCTCCATCTGCTGGTATGGTCGGGAACTCCACCCCTCTATGGCCAATCTTCCCACGCAGCTGAAACAAATCAGGAGCTGATGAGCTGAAGGTTTGTTGAAGGGAAGAGACACACTGAGAGTGGGTGTGTGGGTTGTGAAGAAACACAGTCTCCAACCTGGGCTCTCTGGAGGACAAGAGTGCTGCCCGTCCACTTCCATGAGGAATATAAGGAGTTGGAGATACTTACCTTTGGGAAATACTCACCTTTGGATATATTCGCCTGTGGAAATACGTGAGAGACATTTGGAAGGACTTTTTGCTGGGTTGGCCACTAGCTGCAACGTGGACTACAGTAAGGCTGGGGAAAAGTTATCTGAGCGAGTGAGAATTATGATTTTGGATGTGGAAGAGACATCCCTGAACTGTTAACCCTTAAAGAGCCACAAGAGAACAGAATTTTGTTATATTTTCGTTAATTTCCCAAGACCTTTAATAAAATCCTTGTTTTGTTTGAACCTTGTCTCCTTGCACTACTTGAGCAATCCCGCTGAAAGCTGTGTAGCCTCTCGTGACGTCACAACACACACACACTGAACACACACACACTGGACACACACACTGGACACACACAAACACACATACACACACACACACACTGGACACACACACAAATACACACACTGGACAAACACACACACACACTGGGGACACACACACTGGACAGACTCACACTGGACACACACACACACACACTGGACACACACACACTGGACACACACACACACACACACACACTGGACACACACACGCAGGACAAACACACACACACACACCGGACACACACACACACACACACACATATACTTGACACACACACAGAAACACACTGGGGACACACACACACACACACACACACACACTAGACACACACACACACTGAACACACACACACACACACACTAAACACACACACACACACACACACACACACTAGACACACACACTGCACACACACACTGGGGACACACACACACACTGGACACACACACACTGAACACACACACACACACACACACACACACACACACTGAACACACATACACACACTAGACACACACACACACACACACTGGACACACACACACACACACACTGGACACACACACACACACACTGAACACACGTACACACACTAGACACACACACACACTGAACACACACACACTGGACACACACACACTTGACACACACACACACACACTGGACACACACACACACAGTGGACACACACTGGACACACACACACACACTGGACATACACCCACACACTGGACACACACACACACACACACTGGACACACACACTCACACACTGGACACATTTCCATGTGTTGTATTTTGATGAAAGGAAATCCCATAAAGCCTACTGGACAGGACTTTGCTATGGCATCTTCTGTTTGGGTGTCTCAGGTCAGGTCTGAGCCATGATCAGAATGTGTCTCTGTGTCTATTTCCAGCCCTGCCATTTCTACCTGTCCTGATCTAGTGTTTCACCCCTGACCTCCTCACACCGTCTCACTGTCCATGTCTGCTTTTAGCTCCCACCTCTACTTCACTGTGTTATAATGGACCTAATGCTTGTTATGTCACCTCTGTAACCAGTTATCAGACATACTTACCTTTCTGACCCTATCCCATGGCCCTACTTTCTACAACTGAACATTTACAGTTTTTGCCCATTGCTTACACACTAAAACCGAATGCTTAGACCAAAGCCTCAATACCTAAACTTCTTGTAGCATACCTTAAACACAGTGTAACCATAGCTTAAACACAATGTCAACTTTGCACTTTGTTTGCAATTCTGTAACACACTTATTGCGAAACACTACACACGTTTTCTTACATTAGACACTTTGTTCAAAAACGTAATCACCTGTTATCATTGGGAAAACACTCTATTCAAAATGCAAAACTCATCTGGCAATTGTATGCACTTACATACACACCTGAAAACACTTGCACAGAAAACAGAACACCAATCAGTCTGAGCCTTAGCACCACACACACGCACACGCACACACACACACACACACACACACACACACACACACACACACACACACACACACACACACACACACACACACACAAAACAAGTATATGTTTTTTCCCCCAATAGCAATTTATCCAGTAATTGTTTTGTTTTTTTAACTTTTGTTTTGTTGCTAAATTTGATGTTAAGAATTTCTGTAAGAATGTTAGTTTTTTTGTAAAAACGTTTTTGTAAATACTGTTTGATTACTGCAGAAATTCTACTTTTGAGTTTTACAGAAGACAATGACAATACAGTTTTTTACAATCACTTTGGCACTATTTTCAGAACCTTGACGTCATTTTTCAAAACTCTAGACACAAAACTCACAACCAATGATCAAAATGCACATTTTTCAAAACTCCAACACTTTTTTTCAATTGGTTGGATACAATACACATACAACTAAGATCATTTGTTCATTTAACAAACGTCACCTGTTCAATATGACACAACTTAACATCAAAGTACTACTATTTCAAAAGGCAATTCACACATTACATTTCAGATGAGTGTCTATTCATTTCATTACAATTATCCAACTATCAATTGATACAACTGCTCAAAATGATAAGTAAATGTTGCATTGCTCTTAATGCATAGTTGTATGGAAACAGACAAACAATATTCCATGTTTAGATCATGAAAGTTTCAAAGTAACGAGATTCATTGTCACCAATTAGCGTGGAGCATGAACCAATTAGACTACATTATCTATGGATGTAATATTTCATCATCATTCTTTATCAGACATCGTTTCTATGGTCCCCTTGTAACCTTCCTTGATGAGCTCGATCAGGCCTGTAGAGCTGGTGGCGTGACCTATGTCATTGTGTGGGATAATGTCAGGTTCCACCATGCTCATATGGTGCAAGCATGGTTTCAGGCCCATGCACAATTTACCACCCTATATTTACCCCCATACTCTCCTTTCCTTAACCCGATTGAGGAATTTTTCTCCACATGGAGATGGAAGGTTTATGATAGGCGCCCTCATGAACAAGTCACTCTTCTCCAGGCCATGGATGACGCATGCAATGACATCACGACAGATCAGTGTCAGGCCTGGATTCGCCATGGCCAAAGGTTTTTTCCAAGATGTTTGGCTAATGAAAACATCCATTGTGATGTAGATGAGAACCTGTGGCCAAAACCACAAGACAGAGTTGATGAAAATGTAGAAGTACAGTAATCACTCCTATGTTTTGCTTTTTACAGTATAAGCAAGCAAGTTGAGGAACACTGCATTTGATGTTTTACAGTACTGTATTGTTTTTCATCAATATATTTCAGATTTTGTTCAATGATTCCACTGTGTCTGTAGTATTCTGTTTACTACTGCAGTACTTTTACAGGGATGTATTTACATGTAGTACCATAATGAAACATGTATCACCTGTTTTGTACTACAATATTTAATGATCGATTTGAACAATGACACAGTGAAACTATCGGTTGCTTGTGTGTGGGTGATCTAAATTAACGTTTCATTGGTATTTCACAATAAATTTGTTTTTTGAACCAATGATTGTGCAAGTGCAAGATTTCTTTAAAGATATGAATGCACAATGCAATGTTTTGAACATTGGACAGCCTGTGTTACAAGTGATGACCGTTTTGAGTTTTGTGTCTAGAGTTTTGAAAAATGACGTCAAGGTTCTGAAATTAGTGCCAAAGTTATTGTAAAAAACTGTAAAATTACAATAAAAATAGAAACACAAAGACTGCAGTGTTTTATATAAAGCCCATCAGTGTGTTGCTGGTGATATGAAAGAGGAATTCAAATGTTGCTTGTGTGTATGGTTTTGTTGCAAGAATTTCATTTTTAGAAAGGAGTGTTAAGTTTTGATTGCAGTGTTTCATTTTGGCATATATGTGAGTTGTTAATCTCCAAGTGCTATGTCTGATTGGCTTGTGTGTTGAGTTTTGACATAATGAGCCAAATTCTGCAAAAAGGATGTAAGCAATAGGCAAAAACTGTAAATTCCTCTATGAGTTTTATTTAGTGTCCATTTACTTATTTATGTATTTGTTGTATATTGGGGTTGTGCTGCAGAGCATCATGGGGGTTTGTATGTGTTGAGATGATCACGTTCCAGATAAATGGTTGAACTGATTCCTGTCTCCTGTCTCATCATTATTGAATTGTTATACAGACGTGGTTATGAAACCAACGATACATGACAAAAGATTGGTGATGAGTACGCCTGAATCTACAGGAACTATTCTGTCTGGAAGAAGTGGGTTTTTACAACTGTTTAAAACTGTTATTTTCTGTGTTCCAGTCTAGGCTAATGTTAGCACCGTGTATTGATAGCAGAGGCAAGTGCATAGTCGAGCTAGCTAAGAAAGAGCGTTAACCAGTGGTGTAAAGTACTTAAGTAAAAATACTTTAAAGTACTACTTAAGTAGTTTTTTGGGGGTATCTGTACTTGACTTTACTATTCATATTTTTGACTACTTTTACTTCACTACATTCCTAAAGATAATAATGTACTTTTTACTCCATACACTTTCCCTGACACCCAAAAGTACTCGTTACATTTTGAATGCTTAGCAGGACAGAATATGGTCCAATTCACACACTTATCAAGAGAACATCCCTACTGCCTCTGATCTGGGGGACTCAGTAAACACAAATGCTTTGTTTGTAAATTGTCTGAATGTTGGAGTTTGCCTCTGGCTGAACATACATTTTAAAAACAAGAAAATTGTCTGGTTTCGCTTTATGTAAGGAATTTGAAATGATTTATACTTGTACTTTTACTTTTGATACTTTAGTATATTTTAGCAATTACATTTACTTTTGATACTTAAGTATATTTAAATCTAAATACTTTTAGACTTTTACTCAAGTATTATTTTACTGGGTGACTTTCACTTTTAGTTGAGTCATTTTCTGTTAAGGTATCTTTACTTTTACTCAAGTATGACAATTGGGTACTTTTTCCAACACTGGAGTTAACATCGTCATGGACGGCAGAAAAGGACTTGAGACGGACATCGGAGCGGGAAAACAACGTAATTAAAAAGGAGGAATATACAGTGATTAAAGGAATGGACATTTATTCAACTGTGAAGACAAACCTTTTAATTAAATCTGCTAAATGAGCGAATTTAGGAGGAAACGTCAGTGAGTGAAGTGAATGAAGATCATGTGACTGAGGAAAATATTGCTGTGGTTGAGGACAATATTGAAGTGAGCGACAATCAGGAGCTTATTGAGAAATGAACAATTATTGGAATTGTTGGAAACATTGGACAGTTTGATAAAAGTATTGAGCAGTGGAGCTCATAGGCAGAACGGTTTTGTCACGGTTTCGGCCGAGGCTGCCTCTCTTCCTTGCTCGGGCAGGCTTCGGCGTTCGTCGTCTCCGGAATACTAGCTGCCACCGTTGCATGTTTCTATGTTCGTTTGCTTTTGTCTGATTGTTGTCACACCTGTTATCATTTAGTGTCATTAGTGTCCTATATAGTTCTCGTTGTGTTTGTCAGGTGTTGTGTGTGATTGTTTTACTGTCGTGCCGGTAGGCTGTATTATTACCGTTTGCTCGGTTGAGCTAGTTTGCTCCTTAGTTTTTGGAGTATTTTGTCGCACCTGTTTGTGCGCTTGTGTTTTCGCCTACGTGCGGAGCTTTTGCCTCAGGGCATTTATTTTCGTGTTTGTATTGCTGTGCATCACTAAAGTCTGTTGGACTAACGTACTGCGTCCTGCGCTTGATTCCACCCACACCCACCTACATCTACCTTGACAGAATCACACACCATACTCGATGGAATCAGCAGGAGCCGCAGCAACACAGGCGACGTTGGAGGACAGGATCCGTGAGCAGGATGACCAGATCCTGCGGATGGGGTCCGTACTGCAGGAGGTGATCACCACCATCCGAGGCTGGGAGACCCGAGGGACTCCTCCACCGCCATCCTCCCTGCCCGCACCATCGGCCACTCAGCCCATTCCTGCTCCGGAACCCAGAGGAGTTCGACTCTCGCTCCCGAGGGCCTATGATGGGACCGCTGCCGGGTGTCAGGGATTCCTTCTCCAGGTGGAGCTTTACCTGGCCACCGTGCACCCGGCGCCCTCGGGACACGAGAGTGTGTCCGCCCTGATCTCCTGCCTTTCCGGGAAGGCGTTGGAATGGGCCAACGCAGAGTGGAGGAGGATCGACGCTAACACCATCACCTACGACGAGTTCTCCCGCCGCTTCAGGGCGGTGTTTGACCATTCCCCGGAGGGGAAAGTGGCGGGGGAGCATCTGGTCGGCCTCAGGCAGGGGAAGAGGAGTGCCCAGGAGTTCGCCTTGGAGTTCTGTACCCTAGCGGCGGATGCAGGGTGGAATGAGCGGGCTCTCATCGATCACTACAGATGTAGTCTATGCGAGGACGTCCGTAGGGAGCTGGCCTTTAGGGACACCAGCCTCTCGTTCGACCAGTTGGTCGACATGTCCATCAGGCTGGATACCCTGCTAGCTACCCGCGGACGTTCCGAGGGGGGTCCGTCCATTTCACCCTCCAGCGCCTCCGAGCCGTGCCCCATGGAGCTCGGAGCCGCTGGCGCTAGAGAGAGGAGGGGTCGGCTTACGAGGGGGTCCATCTCCTGCACCAACTGTGGCCTCCTCGGGGAGAGAACGACAGGTCCCGCACTGGGGAGTCCTTCCAGGTGAGTAGGCACCCCACTCACCCAGAGCTCTCTGTTGCACATTTCTGTATATCTGTGCGTTTTCCACAGGTAGCACCTCATTCCCAGCATAAGGCGCTGGTAGATTCAGGCGCGGCTGGGAATTTTGTTGATAAGAAGTTTTGTTTAGCCTTATGGATTCCCCTTCTCCCTGTTGACGTTCCCTTTCCCGTTCATGCCCTAGATAGCCGTCCGTTGGGTGCGGGCTTGATCATGGAGGTCACTGCGCCACTTTGGATGTGTGCTCAGGGGGGTCATCAGGAGATGATCCAGCTATTTCTGATCGACTCGCCTGCGTATCCGGTGGTGCTGGGCATGCCCTGGTTGAGTACCCATAACCCATCTATTTCGTGGCAGGAGAGGGCTCTGATGGAGTGGTCTGCCCAGTGTGTGGCGTCGATGTTTAGGCGTTTCCAAAGGGGCTACCTCGGTGGAGAGTCCAAACCAGGTGCCCGCATTGCACGTTCCCCCTGAGTATGGGGATTTGGCTATTGTGTTCAGTAAGTCGAGGGCGACGCAGTTGCCTCCCCATTGGCAGGGAGATTGTGCGATAGACCTCCAGGCAGGAGCTGCGCTCCCACGGAGCCATGTGTATCCTCTGTCTCAGGAGGAGAAGAGAGCTATGGAAACGTACATAGACGAATCTCTGAGACAAGGATACGGACTTCCACTTCCCCTGCGTCCTCGAGTTTCTTTTTGTGAAGAAAAAGGATGGAGGATTACGCCCGTGCATTGATTACCGTGGTCTCAATCAGATCACGGTGAAGTACAGTTATCCACTCCGCTGATTGCGACCATGACGGAGTCATTGCACGGGCGCGTTTCTTCACTAAATTAGATCTCAGGAGCGCGTACAACTTGGTGCGCATTAGGGGGGGCGATGAATGGAAGACAGCCTTTAGTACCACCTCGGGCCATTACGAGTATCTTGTCATGCCATACGGGTTGATGAACGCTCCTTCAGTTTTCCAATCATTAGTTGATGAGATCTTCAGGGACATGCAGGGGCAGGGGGTGGTCGTGTACATAGATGACATTCTCGTGTACTCGCCTACCCGAGTCGAGCATGTGGCCCTGGTGCGCAGAGTGTTGCGGAGGCTGTTGGAGCACGACCTGTATGTCAAGGCAGAGAAGTGTCTGTTTTTCCAGGAGTCGGTCTTCTTTTTGGGTTATCAGTTGTCTGCGTCAGGGGTGAAGATGGAGGTAGACCGGGTGTCGGCCGTGCGTAATTGGCAAACGCCAACCACTGTGAAGGAGGTGCAGCAGTTCTTGGGGTTTGCGAATTACTACCGGAGGTTTATCCGGGGTTTTGGACAGGTGGCAGCTCCCATAACGTCTCTTTTGAAGGGGGGTCCGGTGCGTCTGCAGTGGTCAGCCGAGGCGGACAGGGCGTTTGGGAGGTTGAAGGACCTGTTTACCTCGGCCCCGGTGCTGGCGCATCCGGATCCCTCTTTGCCATTTCAGGTAGAGGTGGACGCGTCAGAGGCCGGTATAGGAGCCGTGCTTGCAACGGTCCGGCGCGCCACCTAAACTCCGCCCCTGTGCTTTTTTATTCCAAGAAGCTCAGTCCGGCGGAGCGAAACTATGACGTAGGGGACAGGGAGCTGTTAGCCGTGGTACAGGCCCCTAAAGGTGTGGAGGCACTGGCTTGAGGGGGCTCAACACCCTTTCCTCATTTTGACGGACCACTGTAACCTGGAGTACATCCGGGCAGCGAGGAGGCTGAACCCTCGCCAGGCGAGGTGGAATATGTTTTTGACCCGGTTCACATTTAAGATCACATACATCCCTGGGTCACAGAATGGTAAGGCAGACGCACTGTCTCGGCGGTATGACACGGAGGAGAGGTCCGTGGAGCCCACTTCCATACTGCCAGAGTCTTGTCTGGTGGCACCGGTAGTGTGGGAGGTCGATGCTGAACTCGAGCGAGCGTTACGCACCGACCCTAGTCCACCTCAATGTCCGGAGGGTCGGAAGTACGTTCCGCTCGAGGTTCGGGATCGATTGATCTATTGGGCTCACACGTCACCCTCCTCTGGACAGCCTGGTATCGGCCGGACAGTGCACTGTCTTAGTGCCAAGTACTGGTGGCCCACGTTGGCGAGGGATGTGAGGGTTTATGTTTCCTCCTGCTCGGTGTGTGCCCAGTGTAAGGCGCCTAGACATCTGCCTAGGGGTAAGTTACTGCCCCTGCCCGTTCCACAACGACCATGGTCTCACCTCTCGGTGGATTTCCTCACTGACCTTCCTCCGTCACAGGGGAATACCACTATACTGGTCGTTTACTGGTTTACCACTATACTGGTCGCTTGTGTTTTCGCCTACGTACGGAGCTTTTGCCTCAGGGCATTTATTTTCGTGTTTATATTGCTGTGCATCACTAAAGTCTGTTGGACTAACGTACTGCGTCCTGCGCTTGATTCCACCCACACCCACCTACATCTACCTTGACAGGTTTGAATATTTTGAACTTGTAAATGACATGGATGAGGACAACATTGTGCCTACATGTTTTAGTGTAATGGGGCCAAATACATTTTATTTACTAGGCAGCCTGCTACAGCCAGACAGAACAGGTAATAAGACGTATGGGGATAATGTGGAGATACTTAAAGTACATTTATCACCAGAACCACTAGTTAATGCTGAAAGGTTCAGGTTCCACAGGAGACATCAGGAAGAGGGAGAATCAGTAACAATGTTTGCTGCTGCATTAAAGAAACTATCAGAACACTGTGAGTTTAATGCTGTTCTAATTGACATCATTAGAGACAGACTAGTATGTGGGCTACGGAGTGAAGCTACACAAAAGAGACTGTTAACTGAAAGTCATCTGACCTTGGCAAAGGACATTGAAATCAGTGTGTCCATGGAACTAGCTGCTAAAGAGGCTCACCAGTTGAGTTCATCAGGAACTTAGTGGGTTCATCTAACAATCCTAATCACCAGCTGATACATTGTAATCACCTTACACCTAGAAAACATAATTTAATGAAAATCTTAACCTCTCTGTGTGATCTATGTAATCAAGGTGCCTTGGACTCCTTTAATCATATGTTCTGGGAGTGACCAGGGGACATTGTTTTGGAAAGTGAAAGCCTCTGTCTTATCTGCTGTAGTGGATATCATCATACTTTGTTCCCCAAAACTGTTATCACTTAATGATAATTCACCACTATCATTACAGAAAAGACGTTTAATGTTGTCAGGTTTGACAGCAGCTAAAAATATGTTGTCAACCACCACGCCTCATTGGATCAGCACTTTTATAGATACAGTTGAAGTCGGAAGTTTACATACACCTTAGCCAAATACATTTAAACTCAGTTTATCACAATTCCTGACATTTAATCCTAGTAGAAATTCCCTGTCTTAGGTCAGTTAGGATCACCACTTTATTTTAAGAATGTGAAATGTCAGAATAATAGTAGAGAGAATGATTTATTTCAGCTTTTATTTCTTTCATCACATTCCCAGTGGGTCAGAAGTTTACATACACTCAATTAGTATTTGGTAGCATTGCCTTTAAATTGTTTAACTTGGGTCAAACGTTTCGGGTAGCCTTCCACAAGCTTCCCACAATAAATTGGGTGAATTTTGGCCCATTCCTCCTGACAGAGCTGGTGTAACTGAGTCAGGTTTGTAGGCCTCCTTGCTCTCACGCTTTTTCAGTTCTGCCCACACATTTTCTATAGGATTGAGGTCAGGGCTTTGTGATGGCCACTCCAATACCTTGACTTTGTTTTCCTTAAGCCATTTTGCCACAACTTTAGAAGTATGCTTGGGGTCATTGTCCATTTGGAAGACCCATTTGCGACCAAGCTTTAACTTCCTGACTGATGTCTTGAGATGTTGCTTCAATATATCCGCATAATTTTCCTTCCTCTTGATGCCATCTATTTTGTGAAGTGCATCAGTCCCTCCTGCAGCAAAGCACCCCCACAGCATGATGCTGCCACCCCTGTTCTTCACGGTTGGGATGGTGTTCTTCGGCTTGCAAGTGTTCCCCTTTTTCCTCCAAACATAACGATGGTCATTATGGCCAAACAGTTCTATTTTGTTTCATCAGACTAGAGGACATTTCTCCAAAAAGTACGATCTTTGTCCCCATGTGCAGTTGCAAACCGTAGTCTGGCTTTTTTATGGAGGTTTTGGAGCAGTGGCTTCTCCTTGCTGACCGGCCTTTCAGGTTATGTCGATATAGGACTCATTTTACTGTGGATATAGATACTTTTGTACCTGTTTACTCCAGCATCTTCACAAGGTCCTTTGCTGTTGTTCTGGGATTGATTTGCACTTTTCGCACCAAAGTACGTTCATCTCTAGGAGACAGAACGCGTCTCCTTCCTGAGCGGTATGACGGCTGCGTGGTCCCATGGTGTTTATACTTGCGCACTATTGTTTGTACAGATGAACGTGGTACCTTCAGGCGTTTGGAAATTGCTCCCAAGGATGAACCAGACTTGTGGTCTACAATTATTTTTCTGAGGTCTTGGCTGATTATTTGTTTTGATTTCCCCATGATGTCAAACAAAGAGGCACTGAGTTTGAAGGTAGGCCTTGAAATACATCCACAGGGACACCTCCAATTGACTCAAATTATGTAAATTAGCCTATCAGAAGCTTCTAAAGCCATGACATAATTTTCTGGAATTTTCCAAGCTGTTTAAAGGCACAGTCAACTTAGTGTATGTAAACTTCTGACCCACTGGAATTGTGATGCAGTGAATTATAAGTGATATAATCTGTCTGTAAACAATGACTTGTGTCATAAACAAAGTATATGTCCTAACCGACTTGCCAAAACTATAGTTCATTAACAAGAATGTGGAGTGGTTGAAAAATGAGTTTAAATGACTCCAACCTAAGTGTATATAAACTTCTGACTTCAACGGTAGATATAGATTTATATATATATACCATCACCCAGCAGGGTTAGGGTTAGGACAACTGTCTATAAAATAGATATAGATGGATATACAGTGGGGAGAACAAGTATTTGATACACTGCCGATTTTGCAGGTTTTCCTACTTACAAAGCATGTAGAGGTCTGTAATTGTTATCATAGGTACACTTCAACTGTGAGAGACTGAATCTAAAACAAAAATCCTGAAAATCACATTGTATGATTTTTAAGTAATTAATTTGCATTTTATTGCATGACATAAGTATTTGATACATCAGAAAAGCAGAACTTAATATTTGGTACAGAAACCTTTGTTTGCAATTACAGAGATCATACATTTCCTGTAGGTCTTGACCAGGTTTGCACACACTGCAGCAGGGATTTTGGCCCACTCCTCCATATAGACCTTCTCCAGATCCTTCAGGTTTTGGGGCTTTCGCTGGGCAATACGGACTTTCAGCTCCCTCCAAAGATTTTCTATTGGGTTCAGGTCTGGAGACTGGCTAGGCCACTCCAGGACCTTGAGATGCTTCTTACGGAGCCACTCCTTAGTTGCCCTGGCTGTGTGTTTCGGGTTGTTGTCATGCTGGAAGACCCAGCCACGACCCATCTTCAATGCTCTTACTGAGGGAAGGAGGTTGTTGGCCAAGATCTCGCGATACATGGCCCCATCCATCCTCCCCTCAATACGGTGCAGTCATCCTGTCCCCTTTGCAGAAAAGCATCCCCAAAGAATGATGTTTCCACCTCCATGCTTCATGGTTGGGATGGTGTTCTTGGGGTTGTACTCATCCTTCTTCTTCCTCCAAACACGGCGAGTGGAGTTTAGACCAAAAAGCTCTATTTTTGTCTCATCAGACCACATGACCTTCTCCCATTCCTCCTCTGGATCATCCAGATGGTCATTGGCAAACTTCAGACGGGCCTGGACATGTGCTGGCTTGAGCAGGGGGCCCTTGCGTGCACTGCAGGATTGTAATCCATGACGGCGTAGTGTGTCACTAATGGTTTTCTTTGAGACTGTGGTCCCAGCTTTCTTCAGGTCATTGACCAGGTCCTGCTGTGTAGTTCTGGGCTGATCCCTCACCTTCCTCATGATCATTGATGCCCCACGAGGTGAGATCTTGCATGGAGCCCCAGGCCGAGGGTGACTGACCGTCATCTTGAACTTCTTCCATTTTCTAATAATTGCACCAACAGTTGTTGCCTTCTCACCAAGCTGCTTGCCTATTGTCCTGTAGCCCTTCCCAGCCTTGTGCAGGTCTACAATTTTATCCCTGATGTCCTTACACAGCTCTCTGGTCTTGGCCATTGTGGAGAAGTTGGAGTTTGTTTGATTGAGCGTGTGGACAGGTGTCTTTTATACAGGTAACGAGTTCAAACAGGTGCAGTTAATACAGGTAATGAGTGGAGAACAGGAGGGCTTCTTAATGAAAAACTAACAGGTCTGTGAGAGCCGGAATTCTTACTGGTTGGTAGGTGATCAAATACTTATGTCATGCAATATAATGCAAATTAATTACTTAAAAATCATACAATGTGATTTTCTGGATTTTTGTTTTAGATTCTGTCTCTCACAGTTGAAGTGTACCTATGATAAAAAATTACAGACCTCTACATGCTTTGTAAGTAGGAAAATCTGCAAAATCGGCAGTGTATCAAATACTTGTTCTCCCCATTGTACATACACATACACATCCTTTTTAGAAATATATTTCCCTTTATTACTTTCCAACCCCACCACATCTTAAACTAGTGAACAACAACGCTTAGGCCTCTACTTCCAGCTTATACATACTATATACATTTTATGGACACAGTCAATTTTACAATAATTTTATTTTGTTTGTTTTTTCTCCTGAACTTCTTCTACTCTCAACCTCTCCGATCATTTTCATTATGTCCATCCGGTTTGCTTCTATATGCCATATCTTTCTAACTGTGCTCTTTCACAAAAGCTCCCTACCTACAACCTATATACTTATTATGGACACAGTATGCTTACATTATTAGTTATCTTGTTGTTATTGCTTGTTGTTAGTTGTTATTAGTCCCATCCTTAAACTCCATTCAACACCACCCATCTATCTCTTAACACCATCCATATTGGATTTCTATTTGCCATATATGTTTCAACTGTACTGTGATGTTTTACAAAAGTTCTGAACCTTTCTATTCTCATTGTTTCTACAGATTGTGAATTGAAAATAAACATTTTTGCTAAAAGTATTATTATATTATTGATCGATTTACTATGACTTTTCAGATCACCCAGTAATGCTATCTGCAGGGTTAGCTCCAGGTAAATATTGCAATCCTTTAGCCATTCCTGGACCTGTGTCCAAAAACAAGCTACAAATGGACAGTACCAAAACAAATGATCTAATGATTCTGTCTCTTCGCAGCAAAATCTGCAGAGCTGGGAAGATTGTATCCCCCATATAAATAACATTCTATTGGTAGCAAGAATTTAATATAATAATTTAAGTTTTGAATCCGGAGTTGTTTGGCGTATCAGTTCATAAACACTATGCCATGGGATTGGTACGTCAAAAATCTCTTCCCAACTATTTTGCAATCTATATGGGACGGCTGTCAATCCTTTGGTCCTTAAATGAAACTGGTATACTTTTTTATTTATCACAGTTTTCTTTAACCAATTATGTTCTTTAATGCAAGGCCAACAGACAAGCTCCTTACTTTTCCCCCCTTCCACTTTCCTCTTCCATTTTTGCGGTAGTGCTGCAATTATTTGGTTGTAATTTTGGGTAGAGCAGACATTTCCATATGTTTTTGTTAGCTGCATGTGTGGTGATGCAGTTTGTTAGGGACCCTTTCTACACTGATGCGGCGGGGGGAGACTTCTCTGTGAAAGCTAAGGTGCCGATGTCACATGACAAGGGTTCCCTCTACCTAGAGATCATAGACGTGCAAGGATCTTATCTGAGGCAGGCGCTTCAGTCTGTGGGCTGCGCAAAGTTTTGGACTGAGCATATTATTGCAGAAAAATTCCCAAACAGACATGAGTAAATCAAGCTTCTCTCATATGAAAACGAACACTGTTCCTCCCTGTCAAATGGGAATCACTGCAGGTTGCCCTGATTACCTGCCAAACTTTTCTGCTCTCTCCAAATCTTAAAAGTGCAATTTCTTCCATTTGAAGGCAAACACTTGTGTGTTTCTTATGTTAAAAATAAATTGTATAAGACAGGCTTCAGGCTCTGATCAGTCCCTACACCCAAACGAGGGCATTGCGTTCATCCACCTCTGGCCTGCTGGCCCCCCTACCTCTGCGGAAGCACAGTTCCCGCTCCGCCCAGTTAAAACTGTTCGCTGCTCTGGCACCCCAATGGTGGAACAAGCTCCCTCACGACGTCAGGACAGCGGAGTCACTGACCACCTTCCGGAGACACTTGAAACCCTATCTCTTTAAGGAAACCCCACCCCAAAGAAAAAAAGAAAAGAAAAACATTGTAAAGTGGTTATCCCACTGGCAATAAGGTGAATGCACCAATTTGTAAGTCGCTCTGGATAAGATCGTCTGCTAAATGTCGTAAATGTAAATGTAAATAATTAAATGAAATAAATATAGAACGGAATGTGATGCTGCTCAGTTGAAATATGCATAAAAAGTTTCCTATGTGTAAATGAAGACTAAAGATAAAGCTATGTATGTAGAATGTAATGCAGGTCAACTGTGTTAGAAGTTATTTCCTGTCTTACACCATTTATTTTTAACATAAGAAACACACAAGTGTTTCCCTTCAAATGGAAGAAATTGCACTTTCACTAAATATCCAGTTAAATAACGCTGACTGCCACCCAATAGCTTCAGGATGCTATATCCAGTTAAATAAAGCTGACTGCCACCCAATAGCTTCAGGATGCTATATCCAGTTAAATAATGCTGACTGCCACCCAATAGCTTCAGGATGCTATATCCAGTTAAATAACGCTGACTGCCACCCAATAGCTTCAGGATGCTATATCCAGTTAAATAACGCTGACTGCCACCCAATAGCTTCAGGATGCTATATCCAGTTAAATAACGCTGACTGCCACCCAATAGCTTCAGGATGCTATATCCAGTTAAATAACGCTGACTGCCACCCAATAGCTTCAGGATGCTATATCCAGTTAAATAACGCTGACTGCCACCCAATAGCTTCAGGATGCTATATCCAGTTAAATAACGCTGACTGCCACCCAATAGCTTCAGGATGCTATATCCAGTTAAATAACGCTGACTGCCACCCAATAGCTTCAGGATGCTATATCCAGTTAAATAACGCTGACTGCCACCCAATAGCTTCAGGATGCTGAGCACTAATGCTAGCTTATTAGAAGTCTATGATCGTCTTGTCTGTTCCATCTCCCTCCCTCCCTCCCTCCCTCCCTCCCTCCCTCCCTCCCTCCCTCCCCCCTCTCAGCAGGTTTGACCCATCCCCACTCCTCTCCCCCTCCCTCCCTACCTCCCTCCCTCCCCACCTCCCTGATGAATCAGGTAAATGTAACATATTGTTTAGGACTTGAAAGGATAGTAAACCTTCATAATATCTTATGTCAGACAGTTTATGGATTCCTTGATCTATGGAAGCCCATTCCCACCACACATACAACAAAACGTTTATTCTATCTCGAAATGTCAAGATACTTAGTGTGTCTGTTTGTTTGTCAGCCCAAATGTGCTTTCTTTAATGAATAGAAAATAATCTGCAGTCCGACTACAAAGTGCATAATATCCACTTCATGGATTGTGTTAATGGTGAAGATGCATAAAGATGGTGGCCCCCATGTACTTACCACAAATACCTTGTTTGCTAAGTTTGCCGTATTGTACAGTGCTCTCCATTACTAATTTTTTGTTTTGTCATGAACACAGTATACTTGATCCCAATTTTAGCTCCAAGGTGGTTGACCGAGTGGCGCAGCGGTCTAAGGTAGTGTATTGCAGTCCTAGAGGTATACTTATAGACCCGGGTTCAATCCCTGGCTGTATCGTGATCGGGAGTCCCATTGGGCGGCGCACAGCGTTGTCCAGGTTAGGGGAGGGTTTGGCCGGGGTAGGCCGTCATTGTAAATAAGGATTTGTTCTTAACTGACTTGCCCAGTTAAATACATTTTAAAAAGTAGATTGTGCTGATTTACTGGTGCACTGAACCAAGTTGCACACCGTAGTTTAAGAACTCTGTGGACCAGTAGTAAAAACAATGACGTCATATCTGAATTCGTCCATCTTTATGCACCTTGAAATTGTAACTCTGGTATGGAGTGGTTTGCTGTGTGTTGGATTCAATGTATTGGACTGTAGAGAAAGGTTGTTAAGGTAACGATATGCTAGGATTGGATCATTGCCCGAGTGGCGCAGTGGTCTAAGGCACTGCATCGCAGTGCTAGCTGTGCCACTAGAGATCCTGGTTCGAATCCAGGCTCTGTCGTAGCAGGGAGACCCATGGGGCGGTGTACAATTGGCCCAGGGTAGGGGAGGGAATGGCTGGCAGGGATGTAGCTCAGTTGGTAGAGCATGGTGTTTGCAACACCAGGGTTGTGGGTTTGATTCCCATGGGGGGCCAGTATGAAAAAATAAAAAATAATGTATGCACTCACTAACTGTAAGTCGCTCTGGATAAGAGCGTCTGCTAAATGACTAAAATGTAATTAAAGAAATCATCAGGTCAAATGTGTGTGTACAGGATGGATGACTTTTATAGTTTCCTATGAGGCAGGGAAAGTTCCGGAGGAGACTATAAGAGAGATGGAGAAAGAGAAGGTGCAAAAGTGAAGATTGATCCAGATAGTGTTGTTTTCCCTGGAATCAAGCTGTTTATTCAATACATTTCCACTGGGTCAAATTACATATATTTTGTAATAACTCCCCACTTGAAGTAAATTATGGTTATGAACTTATACAACTATTGATGTTTTTTGTCAATGGAAAATATATTATTTAGATTTTCTTCCCTGCATTAGAGTGATGAAAGTGTGCTTCTACTCACGAGTGATGACCAGCTAAGCGCCTACCAACCGTCCTACGGGGATCGCCTTGTCATTCTCACATACTGCAGGCAGAAGACAAAAAGCCTTGCCAAACGAAAATCTAAACTGTTTGACGGATTCAAATTCAAGTTAAAGGCAAAGCAGAGCCATCAGTCAACAGATCGTCACAGGAAGAGAACTCAAGTGGAGAGACAAAATCAAGACATGCTCAGATGAACAACAGAGACATGTAGGTGGGGTGGCTCATCAATCAGAGGAAGAACACAACCTTTGTTAAGTCAGAGCCAGGCGAGGTGGGGGCACCCGCAAAGTTGATTCCCCAAGGACAGGGGAAAGAACTCAAATAAATGGCACAGAATTGCTATTTTCCAAATGGAGAAAATGATCATGGAAAAATCGAAGACTTTGATGTGGATCTGACTGATTACTAAGAATAATAATATGCCATTTAGCAGACGCTTTTATCCAAGCGACTTACAGTCATGTGTGCAAACATTTTTACATATGGGTGGTCCCGGGGATCGAACCCACTACCCTGGCGTTACAAGCGCCACGCTCTACCAATTGAGCTACAGAGGACCACATTCAACTGATGACAGCATCACAGTTGGACAATTATATGAAGCCCAAAGTTTAATATAATGAGGTTCTACCTGACATCACAAGGAAGGTAAGAGGCAAATGGAACTAATGGAAGGTAAGAGGCAAATGGAACTAATGGAAGGGAAGAAGCAAATGTTGCTGCTGATGACAATGAAACACTCTCCAGGTTCTCAAGACCTCCCTGATACTCATATAAGCATTCTGCTGTTACAAGCCCTCCCAGATACTCATATAAGCATTCTGCTATTACAAGCCCTCCCAGATACTCATATAAGCATTCTGCTGTTACAAGACCTCCCAGATACTCATATAAGCATTCTGCTGTTACAAGCCCTCCCAGATACTCATATAAGCATTCTGCTGTTACAAGCCCTCCCAGATACTCATATAAGCATTCTGCTTTAGCAAGCCCTCCCAGATACTCATATAAGCATTCTGCTGTTACAAGACCTCCCAGATACTCATATAAGCATTCTGCTGTTACAAGCCCTCCCAGATACTCATATAAGCATTCTGCTGTTACAAGCCCTCCCAGATACTCATATAAGCATTCTGCTGTTACAAGACCTCCCAGATACTCATATAAGCATTCTGCTGTTACAAGACCTCCCAGATACTCATATAAGCATTCTGCTGTTACAAGCCCTGACTCTTCACCCCCTGAGCAGGTGACCCAACACACTGACATTGTGGAGAAGGCTTTTGCAGGAGCAAGCACAGACTTATTATATACAGAGGATATAATAATGTATGTCAGTCTTATGGATGAGAGCAATATTGTCCCAGTTGGCAGTGGAGAACATCCAGGGATAGTAGACCTCAGGCTGGAGGACACATTACCTCTTGGGAGAACCTCAGACAATACGGCCAGGATAGAAGACCTCAGGCTGGAGGACACGTTACCTCTTGGGAGAACCTCAGACAATACGGCCAGGATAGAAGACCCCCTCAGGCTGGAGGAACTTCACCTCTTGGGAGAACCTCAGACAATACGGCCAGGATAGAAGACCTCAGGCTGGAGGGAACTTCACCTCTTGGGAGAACCTCAGACAATACGGCCAGGATAGAAGACCTCAGGCTGGAGGGAACTTCACCTCTTGAGGGAACTACCACCAATGCAGCTAGTTGTCCACCGAGGCCAAGTACTTAAGGAACTGATCCACCATTTCTGTGATGACACTCTACTTGAAGCTGACATTCAGATCAAACTCATTCTTCCTGATGGAAAGTAGGAACATCTGAGTTCTGGGAGGAGTTTTACCCCCAATGCACCATGGGTAATTGTGCAAGGTGCCATTTCTTCAACACAACTTAGAGGAAAAGGAGTGGCAAAGTGTAGGCCGCATTATTACAGTAGGACGGAGAAAGGAGAGATACCTACCTGTGAAGATGGCTCCAACAATATTGGAACAAGCAGCTTTTGGAGCAGTGAGTTCTGATCTTGTAGTAACGTCTTGAAGTATATAACTGAAGGGGAGCTCCTGACCTTGGAGGTCTGTCGGTCAGATTACAGCAGTGTAGCAGTGTAACATAAATCCTGGATATTCACAGCTGTCCAAAGAAGGCAAAAGCAGATGACCTGGAAGAGATTCTACAGGAGTTGTTGCACAAAACTCTGATTCAAGAGCCAGCATACATCATAGAGCAGAGGGCAACTACACTCTCTCCATTGAAACAGGAGATGACAGGGATCTTTGGTGCTTACGAAGACCTACAGCCAACAGGAAGTGCAGAAGTCCATGGTCCAACTACCACGACAGCACAGGAAAAGGACATCCAGCGATGTATGATGACATATCTAAGAGAAGCAGATTCACAGAGGCCGTGTCAGTTCCTCCGCGTCTGATCTGTTGTTTGGCGAAGACAATCGCATTCAGCTTTACAGAGATCCAAGGCTTCCAGTGGATGACCACTAGTGCGTACCTGCAGTTCTGCGCTAAAGTTTTCAATATACTACGACAACTACCCAGACTTTAGATCTGAGATGAACAAGATTCTAGAGAGTAAAGTGTGGGTGATGGACATTGAGTAGTAGGGAGAGAGTGTCACACCTAGTTCATGTCTTTGGATGAATAATGTGTTCACCTGTGTTCAATGGTTGAACCAATTTGGATAATACCTCTGTTGGTACAGAGGTCGTTTTATGTATCCTGGTCAGATTTAGATATGGAGCCATCACAAATTTCACCCCTGGGGACATGGTCTCTGAAAAAATGCATACAAAGAAATGTCTATGTGAGTTTGAGATAGTTGGTCTTTAAACAATTCAATGTTATTACCATGTTTGTACAAAATGTTTGTTTTAAAATGTTTGGTTGTTTTTGATTGAATCACAACAATAAGGTTGCTTTGATACTAAACACAATAGAGAGGGTTGCAAATGATCTCCATAATAGATATACATTAGTCCTCCTTTCCCATCGATTACCATCTCACCCAGAGTTGGTCCCTTTTTATTGAAGAAAGGATCTCCTTCAGGGTCATAAACTAAATGTGAGGACATACAGTTCTGTTATGTCTGTTGTGGTATTTAACAGGACATTGTGTCTGTTGTGGTATTTAACAGGACATTGTGTCTGTTGTGGTATTTAACAGGACATTATGTCTGTTGTGGTATTTAACAGGACATTGTGTATGTTGTGGTATTTAACAGGACATTGTGGCTGTTGTGGTATTTAACAGGACATTGTGTCTGTTGTGGTATTTAACAGGACATTGTGTCTGTTGTGGTATTTAACAGGACATTGTGTCTGTTGTGGTATTTAACAGGACATTGTGTCTGTTGTGGTATTTAACAGGACATTGTGTCTGTTGTGGTATTTAACAGAACATTGTGTCTGTTGTGGTATTTAACAGGACATTGTGTCTGTTGTGGTATTTAACAGGACATTGTGTCTGTTGTGGTATTTAACAGGACATTGTGGCTGTTGTGACCTCACTCTGACTACCTCTTATTTTTCTCATATCACATCTCAATTGAAATCAGCAGTTGAAACATTAACAAAGTGAATTCCCCGCCACTGTTTCGGTAAAAAGCTGAGGGATGGGGCTGGAGAAATGTAACCACTCTCAAATTCATAGACATAGCAATGGATGCATGACCATCCGTGATTTTTAAAGCATGTTTGGGGGCTATATAGTGTTTGTTTACATTCACTTTGTTTACTAGTAAAACAAGCATATATTTTGGGTTCTGATGAGGTACCTACAGTTGAACTAAACTCATGAGGCATTTATAAGTTATGGCCGATTCTTCAAGAATCAATGGGTACATACATTATTATTCATTTATACGTCCAAAAATGAATGTAGTAACTGCAGATTGGATCTTTAAGTGAGAGAAGAAGCTGTAATCCTCAACACCCAGTCCATCAAGGATCATTTGATGACGTCTGATGTATAGGTCAGTCATTTCATACACATCATCAGACATAAGGTTGTTTCTGAGTTCAACACAAAGGTGAAACACATCCTCATCACAAGGGTAGTCTTTAAACACAGTCCTCCTGACTAATATCAGCTTCCCTAGGGTCCTCCCTGAATAATACTCAGCTTCCCCTAGGGTCCTCCTGACTAATATCAGCTTCCCCTAGGGTCCTCCTGACTAATATCAGCTTCCCTAGGGTCCTCCCCGACTAATATCAGCTTCCCTAGGGTCCTCTGACTAATATCAGCTTCCCTAGGGTCCTCCTGACTATCAGCTTCCCTAGGGTCCTCCTGACTAATATCAGCTTCCCTAGGGTCCTCCTGACTAATACCAGCTTCCCTAGGGTCCTCCTGACTAATATCAGCTTCCCTAGGGTCCTCTTGACTAATATCAGCCTCCCCTAGGGTCCTCCCTGAGTATCAGCTTCCCCTAGGGTCCTCCCTGACTAATATCAGCTTCCCTAGGTCCTCCTGACTAATACCAGCTTCCCTAGGGTCCTCCTGACTAATATCAGCTTCCCCAGGGTCCTCCTGACTAATATCAGCCCTAGGGTCCTCCAGACTAATTCAGCTTCCCCTAGGGTCCTCCCCTGACTAATATCAGCTTCCCCAGGGTCCTCCTGACAGTAATATCAGCTTCCCCCAGGGTCCTCCTGACTAATATCAGCCTCCCTAGGGTCCTCCTGACTAATATCAGCTTCCCTAGGGTCCTCCCGACCAATATCAGCTTCCTAGGGTCCTCCTGACTAATATCAGCTTCCTAGGGTCCTCTGACTAATATCAGCTTCCCTAGGGTCCACAGGTTGGAAGGAGTACTGGGCGCCAGTACAGGTTGGGTAAATCATACATCATTATTGGCGACCATTGGGAACCCGAGAGGAAATAATATTACTGAATGGAAAATGTGGATTCCACCGAGCTGCAGATTGGAGCACAATAGTTGACACTGACTTGACATATTGCTTAAGAGAGTCTTAAAAAGTTGCTAACCAGAAGAAAATATTATTGATACATAAAGTTGGGAATTCGTAGGGAAGTAAAATATACTGAAATTAAATCTGACTTGGAATACACAAGGTACAATGACATGCTGACTGAGTCCAGACTACTGAACTAACTATATGAACCAGACTACTCAACTAACTATATGAACCAGACTACTGAACTAACTATATGAACCAGACTACTGAACTAACTATATGAACCAGACTACTGAACTAACTATATGAACCAGACTACTGAACTAACTATATGAACCAGACTACTGAACTAACTATATGAGACCAGACTACTGAACTAACTATATGAACCAGACTACTAAACTAACTATATGAACCAGACTACTGAACTAACTATGATGAACCAGACTACTGAACTAACTATATGAACCAGACTACTGAACTAACTATATGAACCAGACTACTGAACTCAACTATATGAACCAGACTACTGAACTAACTATATGGACCAGACTACTGAACTAACTATATGAACCAGACTACTGAACTAACTATATGAACCAGACTACTGAACTAACTATATGAACCAGACTACTCAACTAACTATATGAACCAGACTACTGAACTAACTATATGAACCAGACTACTGAACTAACTATATGAACCAGACTACTGAACTAACTATATGAACCAGAATACTCAACTAACTATATGAACCAGACTACTGAACCAGACTACTGAACTAACTATATGAACCAGACTACTCAACTAACTATATGAACCAGACTACTGAATCAGACTACTGAACTAACTATATGAACCAGACTACTGAATCAGACTACTCAACTAACTATATGAACCAGACTACTGAATCAGACTACTGAACTAACTATATGAACCAGACTACTGAACTAAATATATGAACCAGACTACTGAACAAACTATATGAACCAGACTACTGAACTAACTATATGAACCAGACTACTGAACTAACTATATGAACCAGACTACTGAACTAACTATATGAACCAGACTACTGAACTAACTATATGAACCAGACTACTGAACTAACTATATGAACCAGACTACTCACCTAACTATATGAACCAGACTACTGAACTAACTATATGAACCAGACTACTGAACTAACTATATAGACCAGACTACTGAACTAACTATATGAACCAGACTGCTGAACTAACTATATGAACCAGACTACTGAACTAACTATATGAACCAGACTACTGAACTAACTTATATGAACCAACGACTACTCACTTACTATAGGAACAAGACTACTGAACTAACTATATGAACCAGACTACTGAACTAACTACTATGAACCAGACTACTCAACTAACTATAGAACCAGACTAATGAACTAACTATATGAACCAGACTACTGAACTAACTATCAGACCCAGACTACTGAACTAACTATATGAACCAGACTACTGAACTAACTATATGAACCAGACTACTGAACTAACTATATGAACCAGACTACTGAACTAACTATATGAACCAGACTACTAGAACTAACTATTGAACCAGACTACTGAACTAACTATATGAACCAGACTACTCAACTAACTATATGAACCAGACTACTGAACTAACTATATGAAACAGACTACTGAACTAACTATATGAACCAGACTACTCAACTAACTATATGAACCAGACTACTGAACTAACTATATGAACCAGACTTCTGAACTAACTATATGAACCAGACTACTGAACTAACTATTAAACTAGACTACTCAACTAACTATATGAACCAGACTACTGAACTAACTATATGAACCAGACTACTGGACTAACTTATATGAACCAGACTACTCAACTAACTATATGACACCAGACTACTGAACTACTTTATATGAACCAGACTACTGAACTAACTATATGAACCAGACTACTGAACTAACTATATGAACCAGACTACTGAACTAACTATGAACCAGACTACTGAACCCCTAACTATATGAACCAGACTACTGAACTAACTATATGAACCAGACTACTGAACTAACTATAGAACCAGACTACTCAACTAACTATATGAACCAGACTAATGAACTAACTATAAGGAACCAGACTACTGAACTAACTATATGAACCAGACTACTGAACTAACTATAGAACCAGACTACTGAACTAACTATATGAACCAGACTACTGAACTAACTATATGAACCAGACTACTGAACTACTATATGAACCAGACTACTGAACTAACTATATGAACCAGACTACTGAACTAACTTCTCTGGAACCAGACTACTCAACTAACTATATGAACCAGACTACTGAACTAACTATAGAACCAGACTACTGAACTAACTATATGAACCAGACTACTCAACTAACTATATGAACCAGACTACTGAACTAACTATATGAACCAGACTTCTGAACTAACTATATGAACCAGACTACTGAACTAACTATATGAACCAGACTACTCAACTAACTATATGAACCAGACTACTGAACTAACTATAGAACCAGACTACTGGACTAACTATATGAACCGAAGACTACTCAACCCCAACTATATGAACCAGACTACTGAACTAACTACTACTGAACCAGACTACGAACTAACATATGAACCAGACTACTGAACTAACTATAGAACCAGACTACTGAACTAACTATATGAACCAGACTACTGAACTCAACTATACGAACCAGACTACTGAACTAACATATGAACCAGACTACTGAACTAACTATATGATCCAGACTACTCACCTAACTATCTCTCGAACCAGACTACTCAACTAACTACTATGAACCAGACTACTCAACTAACGAGAGATGATATTACCTGTATTGTGTTTTGGAAACAAAACTAGATTAGAGATTTGTCCAGGAGAGATTCTGCAGAGTGTCCATCTCCTCTGAGCTGGTCAAAAATAGTCCATCCAAAACTCTCAACATTGACCTCAGAGTGAGCCAACACCGCTCAATTCTTTGATTTCCAGTGTTGGGGCCCAAGTATGACGCAGTCTGTTCCAGCCTCATCACAGAGTGACGCAGACATTTTGGAATCTCTGCAATATGGTTTTCAGTTCCATGATCAAGCCTCAATCTATCAGCTGTGTCTGCTGTCTCATTCACAGCGTCCTTACAATAGCCAGAGACGAACCTGAGACGATTTAAAGACGACCCAGAGACCCAGAGGACGCCCCAGGGTCATGTTTTATGTGTTTGTCGTAGCCTTCTAGCCATATCATTTTTAGGTGTACCCGTCTATATCCACTGTTTATATTCCACAAGATTTTAACTTGTCGTAACCACCCATGCCAAACATAAGTGGTTTCTCCGGCTAGTTTCTTGCTCGCAGGTTGACACCCTGACCATCCTGAAGGCACAGAAGTTGATGGACAGTTTCCATGTCGATTACTATTCCCGGCCATCCAACATTTTCTGGTGCATCCAACGGTAAGCCATGTTGCCGACCTGATGTTTTGAAGCTGCTGGTGGCGAAGGAGAGTACCTCTGCTTCATCTGTTCTGTTAACCCACCAGAGATGATTCCTACTTAGAACTCCTTCTGTCTGAAGACTTATTTTATGTTGAGTGATTCCTCCACTACAACATTTCGTTAGTTGGGTGAATCCACACTGGAAGCTAGTCCTCAATGATATTGTCCATTGTCTATGTAGGAAGTTACGACAATTGAGGCTCTTATCAGGGCCACCAATACACTGCAACCAATCAATGTAGACACAGGGAATCTTGAGACTCAGACAAATGAGGTAAGCCCCTCCCCTCTAATTACACATATTATTACATCACAATATCAGCTAAACAATGTAAAAATAATAACCCAGTTTATCATAAACTATACAGACTCTTATAGGTTGGGATGTGGCCTCCTTTTCACAATTCAGAACCCAGACCTGTACATCCTATTAACCTACAAATCAACTAAAACATTGAACAGCAATCAGAATATAGTGATTAAACCAGTAGATAAGGGGGCTCAGATTGTTGTAATGGATAAAGTAACTTGAAACCAATAGGACAACAGGATCATGTTAAACACTAAGTGTGCTACATGGTCCCCATAGGTATATGAATATAAAGTAGACAGGAGACAAAACATTGGACCTGTAGAATGGAATAAGTTATACGAATTTCTATGATTCATTTCATTTGTCAGTTCTTTCCAGCTAATGTGAGATGTTTAGATGACATAACATTTGAGGACACATACTGTAATTTAGTTCGCCATCTTTTCCCCTCCCTTTCTGGCTGTCCTCCTTTTCTAAGTTCAAGTTGGTTTATTTGTCATATACATGGAGTTAACAGTAAATGAAATGCTGATTCAGCAGGTTAACCTCTTTGACAATACAGAACAAGGTCAGTAACAAAGTTAATATAAAGATGAATACAAATAGTAATAAACTCCTGCATTCATAACTATTATCCTTAACATACCTGGGGGTGTTTCTGGTAGTGAGGGTTGATATAAAAGTCAATATAATCAGCAATACAGAAAGATTCTGAGACACAATCACTTACTATTGGTCAGCCGCAGGGAACCGCCAACGCCTCAGGAGATATGTAATTTAGGCAGTAAGTAAAACTGCCTAGGCCTTGGAGAAAATGCCTCAAAAAGATAGACCATCTGTTTATCTGTAATGTACTTATCCTCATATAGTTTACTCACTATCTCCTGGATTAATCTTTGTGTTTTCCTGTTGTGTTGAGGGACAAATGGAACATAGTGTTTACCATTATCCCATTGGCTATTGACTTCAAGAAGATATTCACTTTATCCATTACAACAATCTGAGCCCCCTTATCTGCTGAAGTTTAATCACTATATTCTGATGTTCAATGTTTCTAGAGCTTGATTTTTTGAAAATTGTGTAAGGTTAAGCTGATATACAGGTCGGGTTCTGAATTAGAAAAGGAAGCCACATCCTCACGTATAACAGTCTGTAGCAGTTTCTGACACTGACTCCAACTGAGGTTCCCAATGTGAGGGGTTTGGAAATAGTATATGAGGAAAAATCTGTTTCATAATTCAAATGATCTAATAACTTCAATCTTCTATGATAGAAGTGTAGATCCCTCCGGAGCTCCCAGTCCACCCTGTTTAGAGTTGGCATGAAAGCCGTCCTTTCTAGAACCTCACTCAAGCTTAAGTGAGCCCAATGGGACATTGCTGGTCAAGACCTCAAATCGGTTGTGAAGTATGTATGGACATATTGATGGAACAAGGTCACTAAACTGGTGGTTAGACAGGGTAGATCCAAGAGCAGGCCTCTTGCCAGGTCATCTAGAGGGCGTTTTCTCTGTACTGCTTGGACACATGGAGACTCAATGGAGTGCACAGTGCAAGTGCTCAGCAAGGCCCAAACAATTCGTTTGTCAGGCTGGGAACTATAAAGCAGTATGTCTTTCCAATTAGATGCCAACTAATATTCATACAGGGACATAGGGGCAGGAGGCAGAATAGTGTTCCTGATTTTCAGAGGAATTCCCTTATTTTTTAAAACTTCAGATTGAGATTGTTGTTATTCTCCTATATGTTTTTTCTTCAGTGAGCCACTTTGGATTCTCCATGGGAATACTCTGTCTCCACTAGAGAGTTGAGCCCATGCTTTTGCTGGGAATTGTCCACTGTTGGTATACATTTATTTGGTCCCCAAAATAACAAATAAAAAGGTGTATTTGTCTAGTTTTAGCTGAGTCCTAGTTAGCATCCATGTGGCTCATTTAAAAGTTTTCTAAAAAAAACCAAAACGTAATCTGACGTTTCACCAATAGCTTCTCAGACAATGGTACAAAAAAGTAGCCAAACAGTTAAAGGAGAGTGATGAGCAGCATCATCAAACCAGCGAGGCCACCGCAAGCCCAACAGTGATGATGCTGCCGAGCCCAGTTAGCTCCGTGTGCAGAGCCTACCCACCCCTTCCACACAAGCACCGCCAGGTATAATGGCTCCACAGCCCCCTCTCCACCTCCGACTGTTCCTGGACTATCTTGGAACAGAGGTGCCAGCCCAGATTAGCCTAGTAATCCTACCGCAGTCAGCAGGTTTTCTGTCCAAAACTCCTTCATTTAATAGCAACTGGTTCATAAGAAGAGAGTGTCTGGAATACTCGCTACTGAAGATGCCTTACTGTTGAAAGTTCTCGTGGGGTCCATCTATGGCGAGATGGCTAACAGTCTGTATTTTCCACTGATTCATTGGATGCCATGCACACATTGGCTGTAAAAAGTGGTAAAAATAGAAAAGCATATAACTGTAGCTATGTGGTCTTTACTTGGGTGTGTTTCAGCAGGGTGAGGTCAGATAGATGCTTCCAAGTCAGTATTTTTCTGCACTCATAAAATCCTTTACACAATCTGATGGGATGAATGTTCAACCCCATTTAAATAACCATAATGGTTTATATAGTACCTTAAAGTTAAGACGTCACAGATCTGTTCATGGCAAAGCAGTTCATTTAATGATATTAATTGATTCTTAAAGAATATGAATAAATCATGAGCATACTCATCTTGAGGAGTCACCTGTGACAGTATTCATAAAGTAGGAGTACTGATCTGGGATCAGTTTAGCCTTTAGATCATGCCAAAACAGATTAGATTGGACAGGGGGACCTGATCCTAGATCAGCACTCCTCCTCTGAAAACTTCTGCATGTATGAAACCGAACACATAGTCGTAGTGGCCTAGTTACAGCAGGTGTTTCTGCCATCTAGTGGAACATACCAATAAACACTTTATTATCAGGATGGGGACAGGTTTGAGCTGAAACAGAAAGTAAAAGTTGTTCTTTGTACAAGGATCCATTTGAGACGAACAGAGCAGAAAACGCTATATATAGGAGAGAACAAAAAAAAGGAAATTAAGTGAGTATTTCTAAGTATTTCTGAATAATATATATTCTAAAGGACAGACATTGATGTGAATGAATACCTGGAATGAGATATTACTAGTTAGTAGAACTGCTACTTGAGCTGAGTTGCTGACAGACAGCAGTGTTCAAAAAGTGTTATCACATGTTATCAGTCAAACGTCTGGTAAAGATGGTGGAGGAGCTTTTAAATGATAGGGTTTTATGTTTATCTCAGGGTTTCTCAATCCTTTTGTTCTTGCCCAGCATTTACACACCTGATTCAACTAATCATCAGATATTTGAAGACAGTTTAATATTTGAGGCATACGAATGAACATTTCTCTCAAATTAAAACCTTTTTTGGATTTGTAGGCCTGTTTACAATTATTAAAGGCCTACAGTAATTCACATTTTGGAGGGAAAAGCACATAAACCCTGGTGGACATTTAATTTAATGACCAATGGAAAGCTCTACAAACGTGCAAACTCTGCCCCCGGGGCAGTGAAAACATTATTCACCCAGTCACCGTTATAACTTTTTTCCTTATTTGGAATTGAAAGTGACTTTGTATAGCCTACGCGGTTCCCAAATGTCTGTTCAAACTGTGGCGCATATGGTACATTAGAACAGTGGTGGAAAAAGTAAAGATACCTTCATGAAAATGACTCAAGTAAAAGTGAAAGGCACCCAGTAAATACTACTTGAGTAAAAGTCTAAAAGTATTTGGTTTTTTAAATATACTTAAGTATCAAAAGTAAATGTAATTGCTAAAATATACCTTAAGTATCAAAAAGTAAAGTAAAGTAGGAATAATTAAAATTAAAATGTCTTATATTAAGCAAACCAGAAGGCACAATTTTCTTGTTATTTTCATTTACTGATAGCCAGGGTCACATTCCCACCTCAGACATCATTTAAAAACCAAAGCATTTGTGTTTAGGGTTGAGTCCAGATCAGAGGCAGTAGGGATGACCAGCGATGTTCTCTTGATGGGTGTCAAGCACTTTGACCATTTCATCCTGCGAACATTCACAATGTAATGAGTACTTTTGGGTTTCAGGGAAAATGTATGGAGTAAAAAGTACATTATTTTATTTATGAATGTAGTGAAGTTAAAGTAAAAGTTGTTAAAAATATAAAATAGTAGTACAGTAAAAGTACAGATACCCATAAAAACTACTTAAGGAGTACTTTACGTATTGTTACTTAAGTACTTTACTACCACTCGTGCTAGAAGACGGATAAATGTGTTGATTTTGAAAGAAAGACGGGCAGATTCTGCTGGTAGCCTACGAACTATTATAAAAGTTAGGTGCGTCATCACAGTAGGTTTGAGCTACAGTATGATGAGACTTACCAACCTGATGGTCTCCGTTGGAAATGTTAAAGAAAATGTTGTACACTCAGTGTATTAAAATATATGATATGCTCAGATACACAAATACATCTGGTTTTCCAGATCTAGAAGATTCTCCTCTTCAATATTAATATCAGCAATTCTGGCTCAGTAACTCACCTGGGGTCAAAGGGTCCCTGATTTATCACTAAAATGTATATAGGACGATCCCTTAGAGATGTCACTCTTCATGGACAGATGACTTGGTACTGGAGACTGATCTCAGAGTTTGGTTGGAGATTCTGGAAAACATTATACAATGACCATGAAACTAAATTTTAAACTAAATCAAAATTTTATATTTCAATAGATAAAATAAATTTACATAAAGCATTAAAATATATGCCATTACATAAAGCAACAAACATGCAGCTCTAGCAGGGCAGGAATTTGACGAACGACTTGTTGGAAAAGGTGGCATCCTATGACGTTTCCACGTTGAAAGTCACATATGCATCGTTTCCCAAAAACAGAGTGAACCTGGAGGCAACCGCGAACCCCACATTCTAACTAAATGTTGTTTATTAGCACTCAACATCAATGGCGTTTTTCGGCAGAATTTGGTGAAAGCCCAAAGCGTTCAGAAAGCCTCTGTTTCCCACCACTAGTGGACACCCCCATGAGTGTCTTTTTCAGAACCCCTCCTAAAACCACCTGTTTCGTTTTGGTTGTTGTTATTGACTCTTTGTTAGTTCCTTCTTCTGTTTGAGACAATGTTTTATTTGTTGTTGAGGAGATGTATTACTTAATGTTCATGTGATTAAATTAAATCACCCGACTGGTGTTTGGATATGTCTGTTATTAAATGTTTTATTTCCCAAGAGATCATGAGTAAAAGAGAACAATTGACATTCTAGAATGAGTTGTCACTGTGTTCTTACAACCAACAATGCTGCACTCTCTGTTTAGGGGTCAGTGGTCTAAAATGAGTCTCTCTGGGGGAGAGAGAAAGGGGGCCAAATGGGGGCCTAAAAAATCCTAGAGAGAGGAGGAGGGGTCCCTGCCTCTAAAATTCTCTATGAGTCTCTAGAGAAACAAAACGAGGCTGGGAGAGAGAGGAGGGGGCCCCTGCTCTCTAAAATCTCCGGGAGAGAGAGGAAGACCAAAAAATGCGTCTCTCCAGGAACATGACACCAAAGCTAAGAGGTGAGAGTTCAATTTTATGAAGAATTTATTAAGTTTATTTACCACAATAAATAGCTATCTTAAGATGAATGTACTTACTGTAAATCACTCTGGATAAGAGCATCTGCTAAATCAGGAGTTCTCAATCCGGGGTCAGTGGAGGATTGCCTGGGGGTTCTGCAGCACCCTGACTGGACTCAGTTGCAATGGAAAGACATTTGATAGAATTTTCGAGACACGACCACTTTGCCTACTCTTCATTATTGCCTAATATATATGGAATGCTTATTTATTTAACCAATTCTGATGGTTTTTCGAATTTTGACAATAATACCATTACCAACACACTCTTCACACCCGTTTAACAACTCTAAATAGCTTTGTTCTGGTGAGGCATCAATCTTGCCCACACAAGCTACAACTTTGCATACAATGGTTCATTTTCATCGAAACACATATTTTAGATGTTCTTAATTGCCCAATTTATAGCCATGGCCAATTTAGGATTCTTTTTAACAACTGATGTTGCTCTCCAAAGGGGATAACTTGAAATAACTTTATGGCGTAGGTAATTAAATAATCAAAAGAAAAACGTGTTTATTATACACTTAGAAAAGAAGGTTCATAGAACCAGAAATGCTTCTATCCACTTCCTTAATATATGGAACCACTAAAAGTTAGATATATTTTTGGGTTCAGTGAAGAAGAATCTCTAGAGTTCTGATCAACGAAAGTGATTGTTTTGAGGATGTTGAACCCAGCAGCCTTCCAGTGGTCCCAAAAGATGCCCACCACCCGTTTTCCAGCACCCGGCCGGGATTCGAACCAGCCACCTTAACTGCCCATAGGTCCAACTCCTGCTAAATGTATTGTGTTGCTCTGCTCATGTCCGTTCTGGAACTCAAACACATTCCCCGTACAGAACTGCCCGCGTCCACGTACGGTTTGGCGTCAAGCATATTGTCCAGTTACGCGCGAGAGTGTCGGAGGTGATGTTGGGGAACAACGACTGAGTTAATTACATGAGACGCCTTATTGTTTATTGTTCAATTTGCTTTTTGCGTAATGGTCGGGTGACAGTATGAGTGTAGCTGCAGATCCTTTTCAGTCGCTATTCTTGGTTAATTGTGTTGGTTCACTGGATTCGTCATCATCCTCGAGGGACAGACGAATCGACCTGCCTAGCTATCCAAGTGAGTCGGTACAGCTATTTAAGCCCAGCTACCACACATCATCACCCGGCTGCCCTGCTTTCTTGTGGACCCGATGGAGCTCCTGGTTGTTTCTTCCACCAGTTAAATACCTAGGGCTTCTCCCTCTCTCGTTGTGACGGATGTGGCCACCTACCATCCCTCTGTCCGGTTCTCCTCTCTTCACTAGATGGACCAGTAACTTTAGTGTTTAACCCCTCTGTCCAAGGACTGAACTTTTTGAATATTATTTTCGGGGCGCTCAAGTTCATTTTTTACTTCGTTTATTTCTGATAAAATTAGTTCATTGCATCCACCATGGAGCCCAGTTTCATAATATTGGCCTTCTGTTCCTGGTTATGAAGTATCGCGAAAAACAAGCCTTTGTTTGGGCATTTTTCACCCTACCAGCTCCTATTAGTTCTATTGAGCTCCGTGACACCGACTCGCCTTCAGAACGTTCTATTCCCAGCCCATTGTTCTGCGTCACAATGCCAGCTTCACTATTGTTATCAATGAGACCTGCCTGCGTACCCTGTAGGTTTACCTCAGGTAACTTATTATTAACAAGGTTTGGCTACTTGGTGAGCGTTAACCCTGTAGGTTTACCTCAGGTAACTTATTATTAACAAGGTCACGGCTACTTGGTGAGTGTTAAACCCTGTAGATTTACCTCAGGTAACTTATTATTAACAAGGTTACGGCGTACTTGGTGAGCGTTGACCCTGTAGGTTTACCTCAGGTAACTTATTATTGCCAAGGTTACTGCTGCTTGGTGAGCGTTAACCCTGTAGGTTTACCTCAGGTAACTTATTATTAACAAGGTTTATGCTACTTGGTGGCGTTAACCCTGTAGGTTTACCTCAGGTAACTTATTATTACCAAGGTTACGGCTACTTGGTGAGCGTTAACCCTGTATGTATTGTTTACCCCAGGTAACTCATTATTAACAAGGTTATGGCTACTTGGTGAGCGCACTCACTGTTCACCTGATTACCATTGCAGGTCACCTATAGTGTGGTGAGACACAGTTTAAGAGGCGATGGCTGGCGGATAGCCATTAAACATTAAACATTTATGGTCATGGTTAACCATATTTGTTTTAAGAAAAAAGTGCACAATCTAAATAAAAACGCATGTTCCTGTCCTCTTTTTTTTTTCAAGATGTGGGCGATTTAAACAGCCAGAATACATTTTTTAATTAAGAAATAACCTTTTCTTTGAGGACTTGTTGTTTCTAAAAGGCTGCTGTGTAATTTGATAATTTGATATGCATCAAGTCTTCGTTCGTAGGCATCAAATTGAGCGAATGCTGCGCAGGTTCACTGAGAGTTACAAACCAAATGGTATAATGGGGTGATTGTTGTTGCCTCCCTGTACATTTCTGAAAATGGATATATAAGCGTTTTAGAATGAAACTCTTCTTATGTTTCCCCATCTGAGCTCAGAGTAGATGAGAGACGTAATGTTTGTCTCTGTTGTGTTGAAGCCCAATCAAGCAGGAGAGACCAGCCTCCCCTGTACCCAGCTGTGTGTCCATGAAGAGTGACCGGTCAATGGTTCAACCTATACAGTTTAGAGAAGGAGACTTTTCTACTGAACAAAGGTAAGAAGAACCCATGGGTCATGGTCAGTGAGTTAAACAACACTGTCTCTAGTCATTTCTCCTCTCCCATTTTACCATTTATTTTTGTTGTTTTTTCATAATCCATAGGCTAATCCTTTTTCCATTTTCAGGTCCTGAAACAATATTAAACAAACACAACATTCCCTCCCTGTGTGTGTGTGTGTGTGTGTGTGTGTGTGTGTGTGTGTGTGTGTGTGTGTGTGTGTGTGTGTGTGTGTGTGTGTTCAGTGAGTGTGTGCACTCCCTGGATGAGGAGATGTAATCTCATCCTGATTGCCTAAGTCATTTTTACCTATTACTGTAATTTTCTAAATTACCTCAACTACCTTATTATTATTTTATTATGTTACTATTTCCTTTTTTATTTAGGATAATTTTTTGTGACTTTTTAACTCTGCATTGTTGGGAAAGGGCTCGTAGGGTAAGCATTTCACGGTAAAGTGTCACCACTGTTGTATTCGGCGCATTTAGAAATACAATTTGATTTCATTTGAAGCTCAGATGCGCAGAAATACCGTGGGAGAACAAGTATTTAATACACTGCCGATTTGGGCAGTTTTCCTACTGCAGCAAGCATGTAGAGGTCTGTAATTGTTATCATAGGTACACTTCAACCGTGAGAGACGGAATCTAAAACAAAAATCCGAAAAATCATTATATGATTTTAAGTAATTAATTTGCATTTTATTGCATGACATAATATTTGTACATCAGAAGCAGAACTTAATATTTGGTCGAAACCTTTGTTTGCAATTACACGAGATCATACGTTTCCTGTAGGTCTTAGACCGGTATTGCAACACACCTGCAAGCAAAGATTTTGCCCCACTCCTCCATAAGACCTTCTCCAGATTCTTCAGGTTTCGGGCTGTCTCCAGCTGGGCATCTCGGACTTTCAGCTCCCTCCAAAGATTTTCGTATTGGGTTGGTCTGAGACTGGCTAGGCCACTCCAGGACCTTGAGATGACTTCTTAGTTGCCCTGGCTGTGTGTTTTCGGTCGTTGTCATGCTGGAACGCCAGCCACGACCATCTTCAATGCTCTTACTGAGGGAAGGAGGTTGTTGGCCAAGATCTTGCGATACATGGCCCCATCCATCCTCCCCTCAATACGGTGCAGTCGTCCTGTCCCCTTTGCAGAAAAGCATCCCCCAAAGAATGATGTTTTCCCACCTCCATGCTTCACCCGGTTGGGATGGTGTTCTTGGGGTTGTACTCATCCTTCTTCTTCCTCCAAACACGGCGAGTGGAGTTTAGACCAAAAAGCTCTATTTTTGTCTCATCAGACCACATGACATTCTCCCATTCCTCCTCTGGATCATCCAGATGGTCATTGGCAAACTTCAGACGGGCCTGGACATGCGCTGGCTTGAGCAGGGGGACCTTGCGTGCGCTGCAGGATTTAAATCCATGACGGCGTAGTGTGTTACTAGTGGTTTTCTTTGAGACTGTGGTCCCAGCTCTCTTCAAGTCATTGACCAGGTCCTGCCGTGTAGTTCTGGGCTGATCCCTCACCGTCCTCATGATCATTGATGCCCCACGGTGAGATCTTGCATGGAGCCCCAGACCGAAGGTGATTGACCGTCATCTTGAACTTCTTCCATTTTCTAATAATTGCGCCAACAGTTGTTGCCTTCTCACCAAGCTGCTTGCCTATTGTCCTGTAGCCCATCCCAGCCTTGTGCAGGTCTATAATTTTATCCCTGATGTCCTTACACATCTCTCTGGTCTTGGCCATTGTGGAGAGGTTGGAGTCTGTTTGATTGAGTGTGTGGACAGGTGTCTTTTATACAGGTAACGAGTTCAAACAGGTGCAGTTAATACAGGTAATGAGTGGAGAACAGGAGGGCTTCTTAAAGAAAAACTAACAGGTCTGTGAGAGACGGAATTCTTACTTGTTGGTAGGTGATCAAATACTTATGTCATGCAATAAAATGCAAATGAATTACTTAAAAATCATACAATGTGATTTTCTGGATTTTTGTTTTAGATTCCGTCTCTCACAGTTGAAGTGTACCTATGATAGAAATTACAGACCTTTACATGCTTTGTAAGTAGGAAAACCTGCAAAATCGGCAGTGTATCAAATACTTGTTCTCCCCACTGTACGTCATTGGGTCTAATGGTCGTCTTGTGCCGAACTGCACATGTGCAGGCCGTCAAATCAAAGGCACTTTTCGATATAAGTTGTTTATGACTAACATGAAAATGTGTCCGCTTTGTTAAACTACTTAAGACAGAACATTTTCAAAATTAACAACTAAGGAAGTCATTTTTACCTCTCATTGACTTCTTAAACCCCAAACCCTGGCCTGGTCTGCTTCATATGCGTTCCCAGAAGACATTTTCTACATCAGCAGTTGTCACCAAGTGCTTATATGAGAAACCCAGTCTAAAACCCCAAAGAGCAAGCAATGCAGATGTAGAAGCACGGTGGCTAGGAAAAACTCCCTAGAAAGGCAGGAACCTAGGAAGAAACCTAGAGAGGAACCAGGCTCTGAGGGGAGGCCAGTCCTCTTCTGGCTGTGCTGGGGGGAGATTATAAGAGGAAATGGCCATTAAGGCCAGATCGTTCTTCAAGATGTTCAAATGTTCATAGATGACCAGCAGGGTCAAATAATAATCACTGTGGTTATAGAGGGTGCAACACGTCAGCACCTCAGGAGTAAATGTCAGTTGGCTGTTCATAGCCAAGCATTCAGAGGTCGAGACAGCAGGTGTTGTAGAGAGAGATAAGGAGAGGGAGAGAGAGAGAGGGAGAGGGTCGAAACAGCAGGTTCGGGACAAGGTCACACGTCCGGTGAACAGGTCAGAGTTCCATAGCAGAAACTGGATCAGCAGAATGACAAGGTATCACGTCCGGTGGAGCATGTATCGATACTGATAGGATCAAAAGAAGGGGACCGCTGCTCTCAGATCAGTTTTCTCCATTAAAATCTTTCCTTAACATTATAATTATTTCACAATACTGATGACAGATCAGCTCCTAAGAGATATTACTACCTACGGCTGCAAGTATTGAGGCGGCTTATTCTAAATCACAGATTTGGCACATCATTGTTCACATGTTAGGCTACACATCATGAAATATATTGAGACAAATTACAGACCGTAGTCTACAAGTAGCAAAATAGAACTCAATTAATTGAACATTAAATATATTTCAATATGATTGAAATAGGCCTATAGCCTGCTGTTTATATTTTAATGCAGTCATCTCGGTTTTCATTTGAAACAAATTTGTATACGTCCCTTGTTTGAATCAATTGCAAAGACATTGTCAACTTTGTATTTGTACTCAACTTTGTTCTGAATTTATCTGCGGTCACAAAGAGACGGATAAACCATGTGATTCTATGTTTACTAGAGATCTTCTGTGTATAAAGTCATGGAGGAAGCAAAAAGCATCTATGATGCTAATAGGAAGATTCTAACAATGAACTTAGCCTTAAGATGCTTTTGGGAAACCAGTCCTGGATAAGAACATCTGCTAAATGACTAAAATGTCAAATGTAAATGTTTTACATACAGATCTCATATTACTGTATTGAATGTTGTACATGTGTACAGTACTTTATTAAAATGTAGTTATTTGTTACATTTATTACTGTGTAAAACCTAGCAATACTTCTGATTTCTCTGAGAGTGAGGCAGATATATAGCATTTTACAAAATAAACACATTATTTGTCTCTGAAATGAAACCATCAAGTGATAGATTTTAAACAAATACATGTCTGTCATTGAACAACCCCATGCCATGATTAGATAGTGAAAAAACACACAAATCTCTTTCATAATTTCTTTAAAGAATATAAGCTAATTTACCAACATTTCTGAAAATTGCGTTTTAGAATGAAACTCTTCATATGTTTCCCCATCTGAGCTCAGAGTAGATGAGAGATGTAATGTTTGTCTCTGTTGTGTTGAAGTCCAATCAAGAAGGAGAGACCAGCCTCCCCTGTACCCAGCTGTGTGTCCATGAAGAGTGACCGGTCTATGCGTCAACCTATATCCTTGAGAGAGGGAGCCTTTCCTACTGAACAAAGGTAAGAAGAACTCATGGGTCAGGGTCAGTGAGTTAAACAACACTGTCTCTAGTCATTTTACCATTTATTTTTGTTGTTTTCATAATCCATAGGCTAATCCTTTTTTCCATTTTCATAGTCCTGAAACAATATTAAACTAACACAACATTCCCTCCCTGTGTGTGTGTGTGTGTGTGTGTGAGTGTGTGTGTGTGTGTGTGAGTGAGTGTACTCCCTGGATGAGGAGATGTAATCTCATGTTTTGTCCCCAGAAACCAACAGGAGAGATCAGAATCAGAGATTCTCAGTGGTCAGTCTTCCCAGAGTCATCAAACAGACCTGGCCTCCATATTCAGTGTATGTGGTCCTGTTATGTACATTTGTTTTTGTTTACCTCAAGTAAAGTTGATCTGTCAATCATTCATTCATGTGTTAATGAGAAAGCATTTAGTCTCTTGCTTAACTTATTTACTTGATTTATTTCAGTTGCTTGAAGAGAATATTATGACATTTGTGAAGAACGAGCTGAAGATGTTCAAGAGGATTCTTAGTCCAGAACTCCCAGAAGGCTTTGAGAGTCAGAAGCAGGATAAGGAAGTGGTGGACGCTGAAGATGGGAAGCAGGAGAGCAGTGCCAGAGAGGGGGCTCTGAAGATCACACTGCACGTCCTGAGGAAAATGAACCAGAAGGAGCTTGCTGACACACTGGAGAAAAGTAAGAGCTGTCTGCCTCATGTTGAATGCTGTTTTAGAACATTTAAAAGCTGTAGCTAAAGTACAGCTAAAGTAGCTGTGTAACTCAATGATATTGTAGCAGCCTTAACACAACACCTAGTGACCTCATCAAGTAGCAGCAGGGATGTGTTGTGTTGTGTTGTGTTGTGTTGTGTTATGTTGTGTTGAGTTGAGAGAGATCATAATAATATAATCAGTCACACCAGTCTGTAATGCATTATGAAAACATTTACACATTTATACAGTCAGTTAAGAGAATAAAGTATTATCATTTAAAATGTTATAACAGTCCTAGAATACTGTAGGCATTAAAACAGACGTAATATTAATATGCTCTGTGTTATTTCTAGATTCAGATGAGCGTGCTGTGATTCTTCAACGTGAACTCAAATCTAATCTAAAGAAGAAGTTTCAATGTGTATTTGAGGGGATCGCTAAACAAGGACACCCAACACTTCTCAATAAGATCTACACAGAGCTCTACATCACAGAGGGTGGAACAGGAGAGGTCAATAATGAACATGAGCTGAGACAGATTGAGACAACAACCAGGAAACAAGCAAGACCAGAGACTGCAGTCAAATGTAACGACATCTTCAGACCCTTAACTGGACAAGGCAAACTTATCAGAACTGTGCTGACAAAGGGAGTCGCTGGCATTGGAAAAACAGTCTCTGTGCAGAAGTTCATTCTGGACTGGGCTGAAGGAAAAGCAAATCAGGATGTCCAATTTGTATTTTCATTCCCTTTCCGGGAGCTGAATTTGATGAAAAAGGAAAAACACACTTTGATTGAACTTCTCAATCACTTCTCAATGGAAACCAAAGAATCAAGAATCTCCAACTACGACAAGTACAAAGTTCTGTTCATCTTTGATGGTCTGGATGAGTGCCGACTGCCCCTAGACTTCCAGAAGAACAAGATCTGTTGTGACGTCACAAAGTCAACCTCAGTGGATGTTCTGCTGACAAATCTCATCAAGGGAAATCTGCTTCCCTCTGCTCTCCTCTGGATAACTACCCGACCTGCAGCAGCCAATGGGATCCCTTCAGGGTATGTTGACCAGGTGACAGAGGTACGAGGGTTCAATGACCCACAGAAGGAGGAGTACTTCAGGAAGAGATTCAAGACTCTGACTGAGATGTACTCACACCTTGTGGAGTTTCATACCAAACAGAAGAATGAAAAGTATCTTGGGAAAGAAGAGACAGGTCCACACTGGAATAAAGAGAGCATTCTGTCACTGGGAAAACTGGCTTTTCAACAGCTTGTTGACGGCAATCTGATTTTCTATGAAAAAGACCTGAAAAAGGCTGGCATTGATGTCAATGAAGCCTCAGTGTACTCAGGATTGTGCACACAGCTCTTTAAAGAGGAATGTGTGCTGTACCAGGACAAGGTGTACTGCTTCGTGCATCTGAGCATTCAGGAGTTTCTGGCTGCTGTATATGTGTTCCTCTCATTCATCAACAACAATGAGAATCTAATGGCCAAACCTCAATCAACGTCCAGCAACTTTTTTGCGCTTTTCAGAGACAAGCCTGAAGTTACTTTCTACGAGAGTGCTGTGGATAAAGCCTTACAAAGTGAGACAGGAAACCTGGACCTTTTCCTCCGCTTCCTTCTGGGCCTCTCACTGGAGTCCAATCAGAAGCACTTACGAGGTCTACTGACAAAGACAAGAAGCAGCTCACAGAGCCATGAAGAAACAGTCAAGTACATCAAGGAGAAGATCAGGGAGAATCCCTCTCCAGAGAGGTGCATCAATCTGTTCCACTGTCTGAATGAACTGAATGACCATTCTCTAGTGGAGGAGATCCAAAGCTACCTGAGATCAGGAAGTCTCTCAGAAGAAGAACTGTCACCTGCACAGTGGTCAGCTCTGGTCTTTGTGTTGCTGACTTCAGAAAAGGAGCTGGATGTGTTTGACCTGAAGAAATACTCTAGATCAGAGGAAGGTCTTCTGAAGCTGCTGCCAGTGGTCAAAGCCTCCAGAGCTGCTCTGTGAGTACATAAAATGACATTTAAGTACTAATCATCAGGAAGAAATATTCAGTTTAGAGAAATGTATTATAATATGTTTATAATATATAATATGAAATTGAAAAACTTACTGAATCAATGCATTGGTGTTCACATTAGTATAACAATATGACCATACAATTCTAGGAGACCGAAGATGAATCTATATGTTGTTTAAGAGAATAAACCAAATGCATCTGCCATTGTCCTTCTACACTACTGGTGTTAAATTAACAGTGTGTTTGTGAAATCATGATGATCTCTTTGCAGGTTGTCAGGCTGTGGAGTCAACAGAGAAAGGCTGTGCTTCTCGGTCTCAGCTCTGAAGTCAAACCCCTCACACCTAGAGAGCTGGATCTGAGTAACAATGACCTGAAGGATTCAGGAGTGAAGCTGCTCTCTGCTGGACTGGGGAATCCCCACTGTAAACTGGAGACTCTGAGGTCAGTATTCCTGTAGTTGGTCAACAAGTGATAACTGTTCACCAGATCCACATGTGTTTACCAGGCACACATAGTCCACACCATATGTATTTGGACAGTGAAGCTTACAGTTTTAAATTTGGTGCTATGCTCCAGCATTTTGGATTTGAGATATAATGTTTCATATTAGGCGACAGTACAGAATGTCCCCTTTTATTTGATGTTAATTGTGAGAGGTCAGCATGTTTTGTTGTAGCCTCTGTAACTTCCTCATTCATTATTATTCATGATTTTTCTTAATCATGGCATCATCAGGATTAATTTAGTAGTGTTTAGAAACATGTTATCTACTCACTTAGACAGAAGATTAATCCAGTCATCATCCACCATTCAGTTACTATTGGACAAAACATAACCCAAAACACAACCAAAACAAACTGCAAATGCAACCAACGAGTTTGGGACCAAATACTCAACTTTTGACTACTTTAATACACTATAAGTGAATTGGTCAGAATACTTATGACTTCTTCAAATAGGGGGACTAGATACATAAAGTGGTTTCATTTCTAAATGGTGAAACAGATATGTATTAAAAAAACCTCAAATAAAAGGTGACATTATATACTGTCACCTCATATGAAACATTTGATCTCAAATCCAAAATGCTGGAGTATAGAGCCAAATTTAAAATGTTAGCTTCACTGTCAAAATAGATATAGTGTGGACTATACTCAACACAATCTAAATCTGATACCTCACTGTCTGTCTTTTGACTGATACTGCTTTTTAAACTGCTCTGGTCAGTCTACTCAAATATTCGTACTATACATTTTTCTCTACACACAATATTATGATTTTTTCTAATAATGATATATATATATATATATATATATATATATATATTCACCTTTATTTAACCAGGTAAGCCAGTTGAGAACAAGTTCTCATTTACAACTGCGACCTGGCCAAGATAAAGCAAAGCAGTGCGATAAAAACAACAACACAGAGTTACATATGGGGTAAAAAAAACATAAAGTCAAAAATACAACAGAAAATATATATACAGTGTGTGCAAATGTAGCAAGTTATGGAGGTAAGGCAATAAATAGGCTATAGTGCAAAATAATTACAATAGTATTAACACTGGAATGCTAGATGTGCAAGAGATTATGTGCAAATAGAGATACTGGGGTGCAAAAGAGCAAAATAAATAACAATATAGGGATGAGGTAGTTGGGTGGGCTAATTTCAGATGGGCCGTGTACAGGTGCAGTGATCGGTAAGGTGCTCTGACAACTGATGCTTAAAGTTAGTGAGGGAGATAAGAGTCTCCAGCTTCAGAGATTTTTGCAATTCGTTCCAGTCATTGGCAGCAGAGAACTGGAAGGAATGGCGGCCAAAGGAGGTGTTGGCTTTGGGAATGACCAGTGAGATATACCTGCTGGAGCGCAGACTACGGGTGGGTGCTGCTATGGTGACCAATGAGCTAAGATAAGGCGGGGATTTGCCTAGCAGTGATTTATAGATGGCCTGGAGTCAGTGGGTTTGACGACGAACATGTAGTGAGGACCAGCCAACAAGAGCGTACAGGTCACAGTGGTGGGTAGTGTATGGGGCTTTGGAGACAAAACGGATGGCACTGTGATAGACTACATCCAATTTGCTGAGTAGAGTGTTGGAGGCTATTTTGTAAATGACATCGCCGAAGTCAAGGATCGGTAGGATAGTCAGTTTTACGAGGGCATGTTTGGCAGCATGAGTGAAGGAGGCTTTGTTGCAAAATAGGAAGCCGATTCTAGATTTAACTTTGGATTGGAGATTCTTTATGTGAGTCTGGAAGGAGAGTTTACAGTCTAACCAGACACCTAGGTATTTGTAGTTGTCCACATACTCTAGGTCAGACCCGTCGAGAGTGGTGATTCTAGTCGGGTGGGCGGGTGCCAGCAGCGTTTCGATTGAAAAGCATGCATTTAGTTTTACTAGTGTTTAAGAGCAGTTGGAGGCTACTGAAGGAGTGTTGTATGGCATTGAAGCTCGTTTGGAGGTTTGTTAACACAGTGTCCAATGAAGGGCCAGATGTATACAAAATGGTGTCGTCTGCGTAGAGGTGGATCTGAGAGTCACCAGCAGCAAGAGCGACATCATTGATATACACAGAGAAAAGTGTCGGCCCAAGAATTGAACCCTGTGGCACCCCCATAGAGACTGCCATAGGTCCAGACAACAGGCCCTCCGATTTGACACACTGAACTCTATCTGAGAAGTAGTTGGTGAAACAGGCGAGGCAGTCATTTGAGAAACCAAGGCTAGTTAGTCTGCCAATAAGAATGCGGTGGTTGACAGAGTCGAAAGCCTTGGCCAGGTCGATGAAGACGGCTGCACAGTACTGTCTATTATCAATCGCGGTTATAATATCGTTTAGGACCTTGAGCGTGGCTGAAGTGCACCCGTGACCAGCTCGAAACCGGATTGCATAGCGGAGAAGTGCAGTGGTATTCGAAATGGTCGGTGATCTGTTTGTTAACTTGGCTTTCAAATACTTTCGAAAGGCAGGGCAGGATGGATATAGGTCTGTAGCAGTTTGGATCTAGAGTGTCACCCCCTTTGAAGAGGGGGATGACCGCGGCAGCTTTCCAATCTCTGGGGATCTCAGACGTTATGAAAGAGAGGTTGAACAGACTAGTAATAGGGGTTACGACAATTTGGCGGCTAGTTTTAGAAAGAAAGGGTCCAGATTGTCTAGCCCAGCTGATTTGTAGGGGTCCAGATTTTGCAGCTCTTTCAAAACGTCAGCTGTCTGAATTTGTGTGAAGGAGAAGCGGGGGGGCATGGGCAAGTTGCAGCGGAGGGGTGCAGAGTTGGTGGCCGGGGTAGTGGTAGCCAGATGGAAAGCATGGCCAGCTGTAGCAAAATGCTTGTTGAAATTCTCGATTATTGTAGATTTATTGGTGGTGATAGTGTTTCCTAGCCTCAGTGCAGTGGGCAACTGGGAGGAAGTGCTCTTATTCTCCATGGACTTTACAGTGTCCCAAAACTTTTTGGAGTTAGTGCTACAGGATGCAAATTTCTGTTTGAAAAAAGTTAGCCTTTGCTTTCCTGACTGCTTGTGTATATTGATTCCTAACTTCCCTGAAACGTTGCATATCGCGGGGCTATTTGATGCTAATGCTGTACGCCACAGGATGTTTTGGTGCTGGTCAAGGGCAGTCAAGTCTGAGGAGAACCAGGGGCTATATCGGTTCTTAGTTCTGTATTTTTGAATGGGGCATATTTATTTAAGATTGAGAGGAAATTACTTTTAAGGAACAACCAGGCATCCTCTACTGACGGAATGAGATCTATATCCATCCAGGATACCTGGGCCAGGTCAATTAGGAAGGCCTGCTCGATAAAGTGTTTTAGGGAGCGTTTGACAGTGATGAGGGGTGGTCGTTTGACCGCGGACCCGTTACGGACCCTGGTTGAAGACAGCTGAGGTGTATTTAGAGGGTATGTTAGTCAGGATGATATCTATGAGGGTACCCATGTTTACGGATTTAGGGTTGTACCTGGTAGGTTCGTTGATAGTTTGCGTGAGGTTGAGGGCATCTAGTTTGGATTGTAGTATGGCCGGGGTATTAAGCATATCCCAATTTAGGTCACCAAGCAGTACACGAACTCTGAGGATAAATGGGGGCAATCAATTCACATATGGTGTCCAGGGCACAGCTGGGGGCTGAGGGGGTCTGTAGCAAGCGGCAACAGTGAGAGACTTATTTCTGGAAAGGTGGATTTTTAGAAGTAGAAGCTCAAACTGTTTGGGCACGTGACCTGGATAGTATGATAGAGCTCTGCAGGCTATCTCTACAGTAGATTGCAACTCCACCCCCTTTGGCAGTTCTATCTAGATGGAAAATGTTATAGTTGGGGATGGAAATTTCAGAATTTTGGTGGCCTTCCTGAGCCAGGATTCAGACACTGCTAGAACATCAGGGTTGGCGGAGTGTGCTAACGCAGTGAATAACTCAAACTTAGGAAGTAGACTTCTGATATTTACGTGCAAGAAACCAAGACTTTTGCGATTACAGAAGTCAGCAAATGATAGCGCCTGGGGAGTAGGAGTGATACTGAGGGCTGCAGGGCCTGGGTTAGCCTCTACATCACCAGAGGAACAGAGGAGGACTAGAATAAGGATACGGCTAAAGGCTTTAAGAACTGGTCTTCTAGTGCGTTGGGTACATAGAATAAAGGGGGCAGATTTCCGGGGTGTTGTAGAAAGATTCAGGGCATTATGTACAGACAAGGATATGGAAGGATATGAGTAAAGTGGAGGTAAACCTAAGCGTTGGGTAACAATGAAAGAGATAGCATCACTGGAGGCAACAATTGAGTCGGTCTCCGCGTGTATGGGGGTGGGACAAAGGAGCTATCTAAGGCAGGTTTAGCTGGGCTGGGGGATCTACAGTGAGAAATAGTACAATTAGAAATAACCGAAACAACAATAATAAGCTAACCATGTTTGGGCTGAGGCTAAACATAAACAGGATGTAGTACCGTAAAAAGGAACAGTCCAGCAGACATCAGCTGTATAGCTGAGTTATCATAAGGTCCGGTGAACAGCAATAGGATAGTTCGGAGGCTGCTAAAGCACTAGCGAGTAAGAGGCCACGGCTAGCGTGTGCTAGCGGGCCGGGGCTAGCAGATGGAATCTTCGTGGTCGACGTCGCAGACCAGTCGTGTAGGATCGGCGGGGCTCCGTGTCAACACTAAGTGGTCCCGTCCGGTTGACAGAGAGGTAGATAGCCGGGAGATGTGCCTAGCTCAGGATGATTAGCCAGACCACAGCGTCCATATAGTTGCAGCTAGCTGGTAGCGATGAATCCGGGAGTTAAAGGTCCAGTGATTCAGTGATTCCCGGCAGAAAAACTGATATGTTCTGGGTTGATAACGCTGTGCGGACTGGACGAATATCCGGTGATTAATATCCAGTGATTAAATTAATTCTGCAGAAAAAAATCCAATGTTCTGGGTGAAATACACTCTAACTGTGGCTAATAGCAAGTAGCTAGTTAGCTGGCTAGCTAGTTTCAACTGGAGATTCTAGATAAAAGGTAAGTCAATAATAGAATCCGTTCCACATAGAGTGAGGCGGGTTGCAGGAAAGTATATTTTGTAGAAGGATGAAAAGTCTGATAGGGAAATATGTAACGAAAAATACAACAAAAACAGGGTATTTACAGGCTATTTACAGACACACGACAAAAACAGAACTGCACTACTTCGCCATCTTGGATTTTGGATTTCACCATCTTGGATATATATGGCAGGTTTCAGGACACTGGTATAAATTAAAATGTTGAAAAAATATACTGCCACTATTTTCACCACCAAAGAATAGCAGTGTGATTTTAATATGATTTGACTCTTTGCAGGCTGTCAGGCTGTCTAGTCACAGAGGAAGGCTGTGCTTCTCTGGTCTCAGCTCTGAAGTCAAACCCCTCACACCTGAGAGAGCTGGATCTGAGTAACAATGACCTGAAGGATTCAGGAGTGAAGCTGCTCTCTGCTGGACTGGGGAATCCCCACTGTAAACTGGAGACTCTGAGGTCAGTATTCCTGTAGTTGGTCAACAAGTGATAACTGTTCACCAGATCCACATGTGTAGTCCACACCATATGTCCACACCATATGTATTTGGACAGTGAAGCTTACAGTTTTAAATTTGGTGCTATGCTCCAGCATTTTGGATTTGAGATATAATGTTTCATATTAGGCAACAGTACAGAATGTCACCTTTTATTTGAGGGTATTGTCATACATATCTGATTTACTGTTTAGAAATGAAAGCACTTTATGTGTCTAGTTCTCCCATTTGAAAAAGTCATAATAATTTGGACATATTCACTTATATTTAGGGGTGTAACGATTCGTTTCAACAACGATTCGATTTGTATCACGTTTCGTGGTTGTCGATACGATTCAAGGACGATATTGGTTCATTTAGAACGATACGATCCGAAACGATTCATTGACTTGAAATCGATTCAGTAACCTTTTAGCCAAAAATTCAACCAGTGTGACTGAAATAAATACCTGGATACTGGACAGTGCAGGTGAAGTTTCCTAGATTCCTGTTTCTTGTAAGGACCGCAATGGTGGCTTGATAATTTCTCGCTCGTCGCTCCTCCTCTGTCGTCCGCCATGCTATGTTTTGTTGTCTTTGCGCCTTTGCACTGCTGCTGGCGCGCGTCAACGTCACGGATAGGCAGACTGAATCGAGTAATGTTTAAAGCCTTTATCATTAAAAGTGCTAAGAAAAAACATCCATATAAAGTCTGACGTGCTTAAATCCAATGGGTTATTTCCTAGTATCGATACAATCGATTTATTACATTTTAAAACGATGTTAGATCGATATATGTTGTCCAAAAGGCCAACTCGCCGAGCACAGATCGATGCAGTTGGATCATAGGAATATAAATCGATACATCGATGTAGTAGATGGATCATTACACCCCTACTTATATTGTATTAAAGTAGTCATAAGTTTAGTATTTGGTCCCATATTCCTTACCCACAGTGATTACATCAAGCTTGTGATTCTACAAACTTGTTGAATGCATTTGCAGTTTGTTTTGGTTGTGTTTTAGATTATGTTTTTCCCAATAGAAACTGAATGGTGAATAATGTCCTGTCATTTTGGAGTCACTTCACTTGTATTGTCAGTAAGAATAGAAGATGTTTCTGAACACTTCTACATTCATGTGGATGATACCATGATTATGAATAATCATGAATGAATCGTGAATAATGATGAATGAGAAAGTTACAGAGGAACAAGGATCATACCCCCTCTGTTATTGGTAATGGTGAGAGGTTAGCATGTTTTGTTGTAGCCTCTGTAACTTTCTCACTCATTATTATTCATGATTCATTCATGATTTTTTATTAATCATGGCATCATCAGGATTAATTTAGTAGTGTTTAGAAACATGTTATTTACTCACTTAGACAGAAAATTACTCCAGTCATCATCCACCATTCAGTTACTATCGGGCAAAACATAACCCAAAACACAACCAAAACAAACTGCAAATGAAACCAACGGGTTTGAGACCAAATACTCAACTTTTGACTACTTTAATACACTATAAGTGAAATGGTCAGAATACTTATGACTTCTTCAAATGGGGGACTAGATACATAAAGTGCTTTCATTTCTAAACGGTGAAACAGATATGTATGAATACCCTCAAATAAAAGGTGACATTATATACTGTCACCTCATATGAAACATTTGATCTCAAATCCAAAATGCAGCAGTATAGAGCCACATTTAAAATGTTATCTTTGTCAAAATAGATATGGTGTGGACTGTATACTCAATACAATCTAAATCATATACCTCACTGTCTGTCTTTTGACTGATACTGCTTTTTAAACTGCTCTGGTCAGTCTACTCAAATATTTGTCATATACATTTTTCTATCTACAAGCAATACTTTGATAATAAGTCATTTATAATAACGATACATTAATATATGAATAGATATGGCTGGTTTCAGGACTCTGATGTATCTGAACATTTTGAAAAAATATACTGCCGCTATTTTCACCACCAAAGAATAGCAGTGTGATTTTAATATGATTTGGACTCTCTGCAGGCTGTCAGGCTGTCTAGTCTAGAGGAAGGCTGTAGCTCTCTGGTCTCAGCTCTGAAGTCAAACCCCTCACACCTGAGAGAGCTGGACCTGAGCTACAATCACCCAGGAGACTCAGGAGTCAGACTGCTCTCTGCTGGACTGGAGGATCCACACTGCAGACTGGAGAAACTCAAGTATGTTGAGGGTTTATGTCAATGTTCATATCAGACATGTTGGAGTTATCAGGCTAGTTAAGACAAACATTCTGACCACCACGTGGACTAAGTTATATAAAGACTGTGTGTGTGTGTGTGTGTGTGTGTGTGTGTGTGTGTGTGTGTGTGTGTCTGTGTGTCTGTGTGTGTCAGTGTCGTGTGTGTGTGTCCAGTGTGTGTGTGTCTCAGTGTGTGTGTGTGTGTGTCAGTGTGTGTGTCTGTGTGTGTCTGTCCAGTGTGTGTGTGTGTGTGTGTCAGTGTGTGTGTCAGTGTGTGTGTGTGTGTGTGTGTGTGTCAGTGGTGTGTGTGTGTGTGTGTGTCCAGTGTGTGTGTGTGTGTCCAGTGTGTGTGTGTGTGTCGTGTGTGTGTGTGTGTCCAGTGTGTGTGTGTGTGTCCGGTGTGTGTGTGTGTTTTTCCAGTGTGTGTGTGTGTGTGTGTGTAGTGTGTGTGTGTGTCCAATGTGTGTACACGTGATCAATACACACACTGGACACACACACACCCTGGATGCCACACACCGTACACACATAGTTTTTATCCCACACACTGTAAACACACACAAAGGACACACACACACTAAAAGTACACTGCACACACACACTATTGACAACACTACACACTGGACACACACACACACTAGACACACACACACACACACACTAGACATACACACACACTGGACACACACACGCAATGGACACACACACACTCACACTGGACACACACACACAGTAGACACACACACACACACACTAGACATACACACACACTGGACAAACACACACGGACACACACACAAACACAAAAACACACTGGACACACACACACACACACTAGACATACACACACACTGGACACACATACACACTGGACAAACACACACACACACACACACACACACACACTGGACACATACACACAAAGGACACAAACACACATACTTACTCACACTGGACACACAGACACACACACACACACACACACACACACACACACACACACATACTGGACACACAAACACAAACACTAGACACACACACATACACTAGACACACACACACACACATTAGACATACACAGACACTGGACACACATACACACACTGGACAAACACACACACACACACACTGGACACACACACACACACACACACACACACACTGGACAAACACACTGAACACACATACACACACACTGGACACACACACATACACACATACTGGACACAAAAACACACACTTGACATACACACACACACACTGGACAGACACCGGACACACACACACACACTGGACAGACACCGGACACACACACACACACACTGGACACACACACACACACACACACACTGGACACACACTGGACACACACACACACACACAGGACACAAACAGTGGACACACACACACAAACACTAGACACACACACTGGACACACATACACACACTTGGACAAATGTATATACTGACTGTATGTGTGTGTGTGTGTGTGTGAGTTCAGGTGTATCCCTCAATGACTGTCTGTTCTTCTACTTACCGCTACAGTGTGGAACATGGTGGAGAGAACACAATGAAACCTGGACTTAGAAAATGTGAGTGTTGACTGCTGTGAAGAATATGACTAAGAATAAGTCTTAATTCAAGTGAAGTCAAAGTCAAAGACCACCATCATTACTTACTTGGTCATATTAAATATCAGCTGTAGTTCTACAGAAGCACAAATCAGGGACACCAAAGTTTACAAAGAGTTGCTTTGACAATGTGTGTGTCTGTGTGTGTGTGTTCAGGATGTGTGGTCATATTAAATATGCGTGCATGAAGGTGTGTGTGTGTCCAGTGTGTGTGTTTGTTCTGGATGTGTGTCTGTGTGTGTGTGTGTGTGTGTGTGTGTGTGTTCAGTGTAATTGTGTGTGTGTGTGTGTGTGTGTTCAGGATGTTTATGTTTGTGTGTGTGTGTGTGTGTGTGTGTTCAGGATGTGTGTGTGTGTCCAGTGTGTGTGTGTGTGTGTTCAGTGTAAGTGTGTGTGTGTGTGTGTGTAATTAATGGGAATAAGTGTGTTTTATATTACCATACAGTATAACATATGATCATTCAACAAGTCTCAAGTTACCTTAAGTTCTCCTTTTGATACCTAGAAACGTCTACATTAAATGAATTAGTGATAAGTGAGTTAACATTCTAATGTGAATGATGATGATTTCTAATATTGTGTCTGGTGTCATCCATCAGATGTCTGTGATCTCACACTGGACCTAAACACAGTAAACAGACTCCTCTCTCTGTCTGAGGAGAACAGAAAGGTGACACGTAGGATAGAGGAGCAGCCGTATCCTGATCACCCAGAGAGATTTGAGGTCTGGAAACAGGTGCTGTGTAGAGAGGGTCTGACTGGGCGCTGTTACTGGGAGGTAGAGTGGAGTGGGAGAAGGGCTGACATAGGAGTGGCATATAAAGGAATCAGCAGGAGAGGAGAGGGTTATGACTGTTTGATTGGATGTAATGACAAGTCCTGGAGACTGACCTGCTCTGACAACAAGTACTTTGCCTGGCACAATAATAAGTCCACTACCATAGACGTCCCCTCCTCCAGCTCCCACAGAGTAGGAGTGTATCTGGACTGGCCAGCCGGCACTCTGTCCTTCTACAGAGTCTCCTCTGACACACTGACCCACCTGAACACATTCCACTCCACATTCACTGAGCCCCTCTATCCAGGGTTTAGGGTTCATGTTGACTCCGCAGTGTCCCTGTAAATAATAACCATGGTAACACTGACACACACACACACACACACACACACACACACTGGACACACACACTGAACACAAACACACACTGAACACACACTGTTACGAACCCCGTGGCTTTAAACGTCTAGGGTGGATGGACATGAGACCCGTAACATAATTAATGCAAATTAGGATGATGACATGGAACAGTGAGAACAAAAAAAATACACGACAACCATATCTACCGTCAAACATAAAATGTTTATTTTGAACACACGGTAAAGGTTTGTAAAAAGGGCTGAGCAGGATCCAAGAAATGAAACAATAGTGTAAAAACACCCTAAACTGATCTTGCCTGCCTCAAGAACCAGCTACTGCTAATCTTCCAAAGTACAGTGGGTGGTCCGCTCAGGTCTAACTAGTGTTTTTAGACAGATTTCTTCCTACGGGTAATGTACGCCCAAGGGCAACTAGCTTAAACTCCCCTTTTCCCAGAAACACACACAGTTACCAAACAGAGTCATCAGCAAATGAGTGAGTACACAATACACAGGACACCACAGTATCCATACTCACATAGGGAAAATAGTCTCTAACAAAGTTACCAAACAGAGTAACCAGCAACTTAGTGAGTAAACAAAAAACAGGACACCACAGTATCCATACTCACATACGGAAAATAGTCTTTCTCTCTAACAACAAACACAACTGACCGGCTTTTATACAATGGGATGTGTGATTGAAAAACCAGCAACAGGTGGTGCAATGCAGAGGAATGTTCACTGATTGGTCCACCTTAGCAATCAGCAGACACCTCAACGACCACCAATCAGGAACATACAGGACACCTGTTATTAGGGCAGAAGGAGAGAAACACAAAAAGACACAGGATACCTTATCCGTAACACTCCCACCCTTAAAAAAGAGCAAACCACAATGGTTTGCGAACACATACTCATCACAACACCCAAAATTCACAAATCATCCTGCCGGGATAACACAAAAAAAACTAGATCTTTAAACACGAGACAAAGCATCTGCCAACACATTATCCAACCCCTTTTTTTTGTGGCGGATCTCCAAATTATAATTTTGCACGACAAGTGCCCAACGATAAGGCGTTGGTTCTGGTTGTACATCCGGTGGAGAAAAACTAAGGGGTTATGGTCAGTATACACTATCACTGGTAATGCACTGGAACCAACATAAACTTCAAAGTACTGCAGAGCTAACAACAAAGCTAGAGATTCTTGTTCAATGGTGGAATAGTTTGTCTGACATTTGTTAAATTTCCGTGAAAAATAACAGACAGGATGGTCCACTCCACTCTGGTCCTGCTGCAGTAGAACAGCACCAGCACCTCTGGCACTTGCATCTACCTCCAGTTTAAACGGTCCGTTCAAAATCTGGCGCAGCAAGAACAGGAGTACACATAAGAGTGCTTTAGCAGTGTTGAAAGCAGTACGACAATCTTTCAGACCATACAAATTTTCTCGCGGACTGAGCAAACCGTTAATGGAGCAACTACCACAGAGAAATTTTTACAAAAACTACGGTAGTAGCCAACCATCCCTAAAAAGCGGCGTAGCTCTCTTCTGGTGGTAGGTGCGGGAAATGCGTTTATAGCTGAGACCTTGGCATCTAGAGGGCGCACCTGACCATGGCCGACCTGTTTACCAAGATAAGTAACAGTGGCCTTCCCAAACTCGCACTTTGCTAAGTTCAGGGTTAGAGAGAGTTTGCTAGACGTTCACACACTACCCTTAGAGTGTAACATGATCAGACCACTCAGTTGAATAAATTACCAGATCATCAAGGTAAGCACTACAATTAGGAACTCCAGCCAATACTGTGTTAACCAGGCGTTGAAAGTGGCTGGTGCGTTCCGCATCCCAAATGCCATGACAGCATATTGTAGGAAGTGATCTGGGGTCACAAAGGCAGAGATGTCGGAGGCACGTGAGGTTAATGGCACCTGCCAGTAACCTTTTAGAAGATCTAGTTTGGTTACATAAGCAGCAGCACCAACAGTATCAATACAGTAATCTAGTCTGGGTAACGGGAACGAGTCGGGCACTGTGACAGCATTGACCTTCCGATAGTCAGTACATAATCTAGACGTTCCATCAGGTTTAGGAACCAGAATGCACGGAGAACTCCAAGAACTTGAACTTGGCATAGCCAGGTTATTCTCCAGCAAATAACCGACCTCTCCAGCAAATAACCGACCTCATCCCTCATTATCTTTCTTTTAGAGACGTTGACACGATAAGCATGTTGCTTGATAGGTGCAGCGTTTCCAACGTTAATGTCATGTTCTAACACATTTGTGCATGTAGGAACATCATTAAAAGACATGGAAAGCTGTGTAATAGTCGCACAATATCATCTGACTGTCTGTCCGTTAAATGAATCAGGCTTGGACGGGAGAGACAGCAGCATCTCTGAATTGGGCAATCTAGCACACTGCTGCTGAGTATTGCGCAACTCCAACCATCTCCGTCCACATCACTAACATGACCTCCCCACTACAGCCGTAGCAGCAATAGAGACAGTCGACTCAGCCAGTTTCTCTGGACTGTCTATCTGAGTGACGGGTCTGGTGTGGTATGTCTTCAACATGTTTAACGTGGCACACACGAGATTGGCGTTTTCTATCAGGAGTCTGTATCACGTAGTCAGTTTCACTTAGTTTCTTTTCAATGACATAAGGACCAGAGAAACGTGCTGACAATGACGCTCCTGGCACAGGCAACAATACAAGAACTTGGTCACCTGGCTGCAGTGAACGAGAAACAGCCTGTGTGTTCATAGTGTCGTTTTCATCCGTTTCTGTGAGGAAGACAGCGCTTCCTTTGCTAGAGCACAGGCACCATGTAGGCACTCACGAAAACGACTAACGTAGTCCAACACATTTTCTTTCACACACAACTCTTGTGACAAAAACTGATCTCAAGGACTTTCATAGGTCCTCTCATGGTGTGTCCAAACACCAGTTCAGCTGGGCTGAACCCTAGGGGATTCCTGTACCTGTCTCACGGACAGCAAACAAAACTAGAGGAACTCCCTCATCCCAATCTTTCTCAGATTCCAAGCAATATTGACGGAGCATAGACTTCAGTGTCCGATGCCAACGTTCAAGCGCACCCTGAGACTCTGGGTGATATGCGCTGACACACAGTGTGTAACTGACAAGGATTTTAACACTTGTTTGAAAAGGTTAGAAAGGAAATTCGTACCTGATCAGTTTGTATCACCTTAGGTAACCCAAAAAGTTGAGAAGAATTTGATCAACGCTTTACTCACCACCGGGCAGTAATCCTTCGCAAAGGAATGGCCTCTGGGTACCTGGTGGCCACACACATAATTGTCAACATAAACTGGTTACCAGATTTTGTCTTTGGTAATGGTCCAACACAATCAACCATCACATGTTCGAATGGTTCACCTATGGCAGGGTATGGGACAAAGAGGCACGGGGAAATAACCTGGTTTGGTTTCCCAACTACTTGACAGGTGTGCAAGTCCCGACAGAACTGAGCCACATCTTGTTTTAAACCAGGCCAAAAGAAATGTCGCAAAAACTCGATCATAAGTCTTGGTGACTCCCCCAGATGTCCGGACCACTGGTGATCGTGAGCGAGGATAAAACATTTTGTCGAAAGGCTGTAGGAATCACTATTTGGTAAACAGCATTCCAATCTCCGCCAGCGTCAACATTGGATGTCCATTTACACATGAGGAGATTACCATCAATAAAGTATGCCATGTTTATCTTCTTTAGCTCCTCCTCTGAGACAACACTAGAAAAACATTTAGCCAGGCTAATGTCAACCTTTTGGTTAGCGATCAGCTGCTCACGAGTGACTGGTAACTGTATTGCCTCAGCTACAAGTTCCACATCCTTCTTCCTTTCTCTGGACTGTTGGTCAGACTGCACCAGCTTACCAGAGGTAGCACCCGAACTATCCTCTGGGTCACCCTCTCTGAATAGAATCGTGTCCGACAAATCTATCACGTCACCCACTTGTCGTGCTTGAGCACGTGTGACAGCACAAGCGGGGAACACATCTGGATAACCCTGTGCCAGCTCCTCGGAGAGACTGGTCACTTTATCCAATACCTCCAATACGGGGTATCACCTTTCCTCCGGCAATATCGTTGCCCATTATAAATGTCACACCTTTTACTGGCAACATAGGACGTACTCCAACTCTGAACACTCCACTGACTAACTCAGAGTGTACGTTCACAAAGTGCAATGGCACTGGGACAAATCCCATTTCAATTCCTTGTACTAACACACTGGAACCACAATATGTATTATTGGACAAGGGCAACTCATCAGCTAGTATGAACGACTGCGCCCGCACCAGTATCTCTGAGGATTCTAACTGGACGCTGAGACGCCCGTCATCTGATATAGAAACAAACCCCTCAAAATGAACGGTTCATAACAGTGATCTGGGACAGGGACTTTCAAACCACATTCACTATGAGGCCTCTGTCTTGATTCCGGCCTTACAACTGCGGGTAAATCAGCCCAACACCCGTTGGCCTGGCGTGCCTGAGGGATCCCTGTTTGCGTTTAAGCAGAAAGCAATCATGAACCAAATGTCCCACCTTATGACAATAGAAACAGTGACGCACATCTTTTTGGGCATGCTGGATGTACTGCTGGTCGACTAGGACTAAAAGTTAGCAACTCTGCAGCCCTGCTCTCCGACGAGCCGAAAACACGCTCTTATGCGTCTAACACAAACCGTCTGCCAATACAGACGCTTCCCGACAGTGAGGATACTTTCTGTTCGTTCAGATAAACTACAATGCGTTCGGGTAAGCAATTTTTAAACTCTTCTAACAAGATTAACTCCGTAGAGAGTTAAAATCAGTTACTTTACTAGCACTGTGCCATTTGTCAAACAGATTTCCTTTGTCTCTAGCAAACTCCATAAGTCTGAGTAGAAGCCCTTTTTATGAGACCTAAATCTCTGTCGATATGCCTCAGGAACAAGCTCATAGGCACGAAGAACAGTAGCTTTGACCACATCATAATTCAAGCTGTCTTCAAGAGGTAGTGCTGACAGAACCTCTTGGGCTTTACCTGTTAATTTACACTGAAGTAATAGGCACCATACCTCTTCGGGCCATTTCAATGCTACCGCTATACGTTCAAAAACACTGAAATAGGAATCAACCTCTGACTCCCTAAACACAGGTACTAAGGTGATCTGTCTACTAATATCAAAAGTAGCAGACGACACAGCTGGTGAGGACGGCTCACTAGCAGGCATAGTATGAGCAGAGACTAACCTCGCTGTTTCTGCCTCTAGTTCCATTTTACGCACCTCCAGTTCCATCTTACGCGTCTCCAGTTCTTGATCAAGCCTACGAGTCTCCAGTTCTATCTTACGAGTCTCCAGTTCTTGATCAAGCCTACGCGTCTCCAGTTCTGCCTCTAGCTTACGCGTCTCCAGTTCTTGATCAAGCCTACGCGTTTCCAGCTTGTCTTGCCTGATCTGTGCTCGCTCTTCCGCCTCCATTTGGAGCCGTGTTGAGCGGACATCCATCCTGGCATCACTGTCAGTCAGTGGGGAGAGTGGGTCATAACGGGGCAATGTGGCTGGAGCCTTAGCCTCGTCCTCAGACACTGATGGGCTTACAGGAGCAGCAACCACATCCCCTACAGGAGCAGCAGACTCAGGCGGCGGTAACTCAAGCACTCGCTCGTTCAACAATATCTCTAACACTGCTTTCCTCACTTCGGCTTTCACTAAAACTCTGGATATGGGTACAGAAAAGTGGTCAGCCAAAGCCTGTAGATCCACTCTACGGCAATTCTCAAAAACCTCCCACGTAGGGTTTTCCAAAAATGCATCCAACTCAAAAGTAGCCATCCTAGACTAGCAACACGAGCCGTCGAATACTGAACACACAAAAAAAACAGGTAGTTACAGCTGCCAAGCTCAACACTGAACCAGACACTAACTAATTTGCATGAGTATCAATGAGATAAATCCCGGAAGAGCCCCCACATTATGTTACGAACCCCGTGGCTTTAAACGTCTAGGGTGGATGGACATGAGACCCGTAACATAATTCATGCAAATTAGGATGATGACATGGAACAGTGAGAACGAAAAACTACACGACAACCATAAACTACCGTCAAACATAAAATGTTTATTTGTGAACACACGGTAAAGGTTTGGGAAAAGGGCTGAGCAGGACCCAAGAAATGAAACAATAGTGTAAAAAAACCTAAACTGATCTTGCCTGCCTCAAGAACCGCTAAGCTACTGCTAATCATACAAAAGTACAGGGGGTGGTCCGCTCAGGTCAACTAGTGTTTATAGACAGTTCTTTCTACGGGTAATGTATGCCCAAGGGCAGCTTGCTTAACTTCCCCTTTTCCCAGAAACACACAAAGTTACCAAACAGAGTAACCAGCAAATTAGTGAGTACTCTAAACACAGGACATCCCAGTATCCATTACTCACATACAGAAATCAGTCTCTAACAAAATTACCAAACAGGGTAACCAGCAACTTAGTGAGTACACAATACACAGGACACAACAGTATCCATACTCACATACAGAAATAGTGTCTCTCTCTACAAACACAACTGACTGGTTTTTATACAATGGGATGTGTGATTGAAAAACCAGCAACAGGTGGTGCAATGCAGAGGAATGTTCACTGATTGGTCCACCTCAGCAATCAGCAGACACCCCAACGACCACCAATCAGGAACATACAGGACACCTGTGATTAGAGCAGAAGGAGAGGAAAAACACAAAAAGACACAGGATACCTGTATCCGTAACAACATTCTACCAACATCATACATAAATAATCCCTGGTAGGATCCTTACTACTATCCCAATGTATACATTCTACCAACATCATACATAAATAATCCCTGGTAGGATCCTTACTACTATCCCAATGTATACATTCTACCAACATCATACATAAATAATCCCTGGTAGGATCCTTACTACTATCCCAATGTATACATTCTACCAACATCATACATAAATAATCCCTGGTAGGATCCTTACTACTATCCCAATGTATACATTCTACCAACATCATACATCAATAATCCCTGGTAGGATCCTTACTACTATCCCAATGTATACATTCTACCAACATCATACATCAATAATCCCTGGTAGGATCCTTACTTTGCAGCCTGAATAAAATAAAATAAAATGAAAAAAATGATTGCCTTGGCAACGCTCTATTTGGGGATACCAATAAAAACGAAATACTTAACACTGACCACAATAATGTCAGCTGTAGTTTGTTGTAAGATGCCCATCATACACTGGTGGCAGGTAGCCTGACGGATAAGGGTGTTGGACCAGTAACCGAAAGGTTGCTGGTTCGAAACCCTGAGCTGACTAGGTAAAAAAACTGTAGATGTGCCTTTGGATAAGAGCGTATGTTAAATGACAAAAATGTAAATACTATTATTTAAAATGGTCAAGGGCTTTATGAATGTATTTTAATGCCTATCATCTGCCATGTAAAGTGTTACCATGCAATTTATGTGAAAAAAGCCTGAAATGGTGGAAGGTCAAAGATCATGAGTATTTGATGTCTGTGTCTCTCTCAGTCTCTGTCTGTCTCTAACCCCAGTTGTCAGTAAAGAAAACTGTTAGCTAAGGTCTGTGTCTCTCTCTCTGTCTCTGTCTGTCTCTAACCCCAGTTGTCAGTAAAGAAAACAGTTAGCTACACCTCATGGTTAATGGTTTATCCTCATGGTGTGTAAAAAGCATACCTATATAAAAGTATATTTGTTCTTGTCCAGCCATTACATATTTTTAGATGAAAGAGCAGGATATTTTATAAACTCTAATCTGGAGAGAGGACAGAGCAGGATATCCTATAAACTCTAAACTGGAGAGAGGACAGAGCAGGATATCCTATAAACGCTAAACTGGAGAGAGGACAGAGCAGGATATCCTGTAAACTCTATACTGGAGAGAGGACAGAGCAGGATACCCTATAAACTCTAAACTGGAGAGAGGACAGAGCAGGATATCCTATAAACTCTAAACTGGAGAGAGGACAGAGCAGGATATTCTATAAACTCTAAACTGGAGAGAGGACAGAGCAGGATGTGTGAGTCTTTTTATCACACTGTAATTCTGGAAGTTGGAACACACTCCTAAGATGAGTGTCTCTGAGGAGAGAGAGGAGGGGGGCACTGCCAACCCCCAGACCCAGAGAGCAGTCTCCAGTACCCAGCTGTCTGTCTATGACTGCTCCATGTACAATCCTCTCAATGTTATCAGTGGACCAATGCCCTTTGACCCAAAGTAAGATTACTGCCATACATTATAGATTATAAAAGTGGAATTCCTCAAAGATCTGTGGAGAATGTGAGAATTTAACAGACTGTAGTCTGGTTGGGAGGTTGGGAGTTCAACGTTATATCAATCATTTATTTATAAAGCCCTTTTACATCAGCAGTTCCATGTGGGGAGAAATAGAGGGACATGTCTGACATGATGAATGATGCAGGGTGATTTCTGATACTACTGATCATCATTACTGTATGAAATACTATGGGGTTTAATAATGATCCAGGGTGATTTCTAATACTACTGATCATCATTACTGTATGAAATACTATGGGGTTTAATAATGATCCAGGGTGATTTCTAATACTACTGATCATCATTACTGTATGAAATACTATGGGGTTTAATAATGATCCAGGGTGATTTCTAATACTACTGATCATCATTACTGTATGAAATACTATGGGGTTTAATAATGATCCTGGGTGATTTCTGATACTACTGATCAACATTACTGTATGAAATACTATGGGGTTTAATAATGATCCAGGGTGATTTCTGATACTACTGATCATCATTACTGTATGAAATACTATGGGGTTTAATAATGATCCAGGGTGATTTATCATACTACTGATCATCATTACTGTATGAAATACTATGGGGTTTAATAATGATCCAGGGTGATTTCTGATACTACTGATCATCATTACTGTATGAAATACTATGGGGTTTAATAATGATCCAGGGTGATTTCTGATACTACTGATCATCATTACTGTATGAAATACTATGGGGTTTAATAATGATCCAGGGTGATTTCTGATACTACTGATCATCATTACTGTATGAAATACTATGGGGTTTAATAATGATCCAGGGTGATTTCTGATACTACTGATCATCATTACTGTATGAAATACTATGGGGTTTAATAATGATCCAGGGTGATTTCTGATACTACTGATCATCATTACTGTATGAAATACTATGGGGTTTAATAATGATCCAGGGTGATTTCTGATACTACTGATCATCATTACTGTATGAAATACTATGGGGTTTAATAATGATCCAGGGTGATTTCTAATACTACTGATCATCATTACTGTATAAAATTCTATGGGGTTTAATAATGATCCAGGGTGATTTCTGATACTACTGATCATCATTACTGTATGAAATACTATGGGGTTTAATAATGATCCAGGGTGATTTCTAATACTACTGATCATCATTACTGTATGAAATACTATGGGGTTTAATAATGATCCAGGGTGATTTCTGATACTACTGATCATCATTACTGTATGAAATACTATGGGGTTTAATAATGATCCAGGGTGATTTCTCATACTACTGATCATCATTACTGTATGAAATACTATGGGTTTAATAATGATCCAGGGTGATTTCTGATACTACTGATCATCATTACTGTATGAAATACTATGGGGTTTAATAATGATCCAGGGTGATTTCTCATACTACTGATCATCATTACTGTATGAAATACTATGGGGTTTAATAATGATCCAGGGTGATTTCTGATACTACTGATCATCATTACTGTATGAAATACTATGGGGTTTAATAATGATCCAGGGTGATTTCTGATACTACTGATCATCATTACTGTATGAAATACTATGGGGTTTAATAATGATCCAGGGTGATTTCTGATACTACTGATCATCATTACTGTATGAAATACTATGGGGTTTAATAATGATCCAGGGTGATTTCTAATACTACTGATCATCATTACTGTATGAAATACTATGGGGTTTAATAATGATCCAGGGTGCTTTCTAATACTACTGATCATCATTACTGTATGAAATATTATTTTTTTCTTTAAAAAACTGCATTGTTGGTTAAGGGCTTATAAGTAATCATTTCACTGTAATGTCTACACCTGTTGTATTCGGCGCATGTGGCAAATACAATTTGATTTGATTTGAAAATATATTGGGGTTTGTCTGTCAGAGACAGTACCCAGCTGTCAGAGACTCCAACCAGACCCAGAGAGTAGAGTCTCCAGTACCCAGCTGTCAGAGACTCCAACCAGACCCAGAGAGTAGAGTCTCCAGTACCCAGCTGTCAGAGACTCCAACCAGACCCAGAGAGTAGAGTCTCCAGTACCCAGCTGTCAGAGACTCCAACCAGACCCAGAGAGTAGAGTCTCCAGTACCCAGCTGTCAGAGACTCCAACCAGACCCAGAGAGTAGAGTCTCCAGTACCCAGCTGTCAGAGACTCCAACCAGACCCAGAGAGTAGAGTCTCCAGTACCCAGCTGTCAGAGACTCCAACCAGACCCAGAGAGTAGAGTCTCCAGTACCCAGCTGTCAGAGACTCCAACCAGACCCAGAGAGTAGAGTCTCCAGTACCCAGCTGTCAGAGACTCCAACCAGACCCAGAGAGTAGAGTCTCCAGTACCCAGCTGTCAGAGACTCCAACCAGACCCAGAGAGTAGAGTCTCCAGTACCCAGCTGTCAGAGACTCCAACCAGACCCAGAGAGTAGAGTCTCCAGTACCCAGCTGTCAGAGACTCCAACCAGACCCAGAGAGTAGAGTCTCCAGTACCCAGCTGTCAGAGACTCCAACCAGACCCAGAGAGTAGAGTCTCCAGTACCCAGCTGTCAGAGACTCCAACCAGACCCAGAGAGTAGAGTCTCCAGTACCCAGCTGTCAGAGACTCCAACCAGACCCAGAGAGTAGAGTCTCCAGTACCCAGCTGTCTCTATGAAGAGTGACTGGTCAGCAGAACTATGCCATTTGATCAAAGGTAGTATGAGAGAGACAGCACTTTCAACAGTACCTTTTATTGTTCAGAGGGTTTTGAGTTCACTTCCTGGGTCGGCAAGAAAGGGACAGAACTAAATATCAGTACCTGTTGCTTACTCTGCTCTGTTAAAAAGTTCATTATGACATCACATTCATTGAGAAATAGCAGTGAACAATCTCAATGTCCTTATGTTTTTATAATGTTCCTTCAGCTCTCTGCCAGAGGATCAGTCCAGGTGTGCAGTGTGTCAGCAGGTGCTGAGGGATCCAGTCTCTATCACCTGTGGACACGGGTTCTGCAGACAGTGCATCACCAGATACTGGGAGAAACCTGCTCCTTCAGGAGACTATAACTGTCCTCAGTTTAGAAAGAGATCCAGAACACGTCCTGTACTACAGCAGCTGAGTGAACCCAGTGATGCAAACCCTCAACCATATTTGTTGATATGACATGGCAGGTGGAGAGGGATCCCCATATATAACTCTGTGGAGACACCACTAGGTGGAGTCAGAGTGCCACTGTCACACCACAATTTATTCTTACCACAGCTACGAGTTATTGTTTAAATGGAATGGAATAGTCCCAAAGGTGCAAAGATCAGTGGAAATCAAGTTCATCTAAAATACAGTACCCAACATTATGAATCCCTTTACCCAAGTCTAGTATGAAGCTATGATTGCAGGATGTTCAGAACATTCCATTTTCAGACAGAAAGGTAGAACTGACCTGAAACAGGATACTGGGCCTCATAGTAGGAGTGCTGATCTAGGACCTGTCCATATAATCTTATTCATTATGATCTAAAAGGCTAAACTGATACCAGATCAGTACTCCTACTCTGAGGTGGTTTGTGGATACGGCCCCTGACCTGAAACAGGATACTTTTCTCTTCATTTAAGCTTTTGTGTTAAAATTCTAAATCCCTGTAGCTCGTCAACATGGGCTCCTAATGTAACTATGGCAACCAGGACCAGATATACTGAATTACTGTGTTGATGTGTCTCTACAGCTGAACAACTCTTTCCATAATGGAGGACCAGATATACTGAATTACTGTGTTGATGTGTCTCTACAGCTGAACAACTCTTTCCATAATGGAGGACCAGATATACTGAATTACTGTGTTGATGTGTCTATACAGCTGAACAACTCTTTCCATAATGGAGGACCAGATATACTGAATTACTGTGTTGATGTGTCTCTATAGCTGAACAACTCTTTCCATAATGGGGGACCAGATATACTGAATTACTGTGTTGGTGTGTCTATACAGCTGAACAACTCTTTCCATAATGGAGGACCAGATATACTGAATTACTGTGTTGCTGTGTCTATACAGCTGAACAACTCTTTCCATAATGGAGGACCAGATATACTGAATTACTGTGTTGATGTGTCTCTACAGCTGAACAACTCTTTCCATTATGGCCTTGTCATTGAACAAGCCCAGAAGGCCAAATCCTCTTCTGCACACAACATGATGGACGATATCTTTAAACAATATCTTCAATTAAAACCCTTAATTAAAACCCACTAAATATAATTTTAGTGAATCCCTTTGTCCTTCCAGGTGTTGGACTATTATCAGTGAGTCAGGTGTTCTCTGAACCTGGTCCTGGAGAGCCACTGGGTGTGAGCTCTGTGGGCTACGGAGTGAAGCTACACAAAGAGACTGTTGACTGAAAGTCATCTGACCTTGGCAAAGGACATTGGAAATCAGTGTGTCCATGGAACTAGCTGCTAAAGAGGCTCACCAGTTGAGTTCATCAGGAAACTTAGTGGGTTCATCTAACAATCCTAATCACCAGCTGATACATTTTAATCTCACACACAGGGTAAACCTTCCACCTAGAAAACATCATTTAATAGAAATCACAACCGCTCCTCTGTGTGATCTATGTAATCAAGGTGGCTTGGGCTCCTTTAATCATATGTACTGGGAGTGACCAGGGGACATGTTTTGGAAAGAGGTATCCTCATACCTTGTTCCCCCAAACTGTTATTACTGAATGATAATTCACCACTGTCATTACAGCAAAGACGTATAATGTTGTCAGGTTGGACAGCAGCTAAAAAGATGTTGGAACTAAGATGGCAACCACCATACCTCATTGGATCAGCACTTTTATAGATATCATTTATTTAGAACTATCCACTGCTAGGATCCATGGGGCTAGCCAAACAACAATTGCAGCTGAAACCATAAAATAACTATTGTAGTGGGTTTTACCCAACAGATTGACCGTTAATTATCATTTTTGTGCAAACGTGTACCTTGATTTTGTATTTAATTTCATGGAGATCAGGTTGGGTGTGTTGGGGGGGTCCCAGGAGGGGTTGGAGGGTGTGTTGGGGTGGTCCCAGGAGGGGTGGAGGGTGGGTTGGGGTGGTCCCAGGAGGGGTTGGAGGGTGGGTTGGGGGTGGTCCCAGGAGGGGTTGGAGGGTGGGTTGGGGGTGGTCCCAGGAGGGGTTGAGGGTGGGTTGGGGTGGTCCCAGGAGGGTGAGGGTGTGTTGGGGGTGGTCCCAGGAGGTTGGAGGGTGGGTTGGGGGTGGTCCCAGGAGGGGTTGAGGGTGGGTTGGGGTGGTCCCAGGAGGGGTTGGAGGGTGGGTTGGGGTGGTCCCAGGAGGTTGAGGGTGGGTTGGGGGTGGTCCCAGGAGGGGTTGGAGGGGTGGGTTGGGGGTGGTACCAGGAAGAGTTGGAGGGTGGGTTGGGGTGGTCCCAGGAGGGGTTGGAGGGTGGGTTGGGGTGGTCCCAGGAGTGGTTGGAGGGTGTGTTGGGGTGGTCCCAGGAGGGTTGGAGGGTGGGTTGGGGTGGTCCCAGGAGGGTTGGAGGGTGGGTTGGGGGTGGTACCAGGAGGGGGTTGGAGGGTGTGTTGGGGTGGTCAAAGGAGGGGTTGGGGGGTGGGTTGGGGTGGTCCCAGGAGGGTTGGAGGGTGGGTTGGGGTGGTCCCAGGAGGGGTTGGAGGGTGGGTTGGGGTGGTCCCAGGAGGGGTTGGAGGGTGGGTTGGGGTGGTCCCAGGAGGGGTTGGACACAGGGGCCAGCTGGTGCGTATGGAGATTGTACCTTAGGCTATCAGACCAAAAGTCAAGGCTGACTTGGACACTTTAGTCAAGAACAAAGTACTGGAGCTGGTCAGCATGAGTCTCTATGGTGTGGAAGCAGTCTTGTCCCATATCATGCCTTCTGGTGAAGAAAAGGCTTTCACATCAAGGACATTGAACGAAGCAGAAAGTAACTAATGCACAGATAGAATGAGAAGCCCTTGGTCACCCTTCTTACAAATCATTGTTCGCTGACGAGCATCTTTGGACCTCATACTAGGATTCTGTCACTTGCTGCCAGCAGAATGTAAAGGCAGGCTTTGTTGTCAGCACACACCTACGACATCAAGTACCGCAAGTCAGAACTGCACTGCAATGCAGATCAGTGGAGGCTGGTGAGGGGAGGACGGCTCATAATAATGTCTGGATTGGAGCAAATAGAATGGCATCAAACACATGGAAACCATGGAAACCATGTGTTTGATGTATTCGATACCATTCCCCTAATTCCGCTCCAGCCATTACCACGAGCCCGTCCTCCCCAATTAAGGTGCCACCAAACCCCTGTGATGCAGATGGACTTTCCAGGTTACCACTACCTGTGGTCAAGACAGAGTCAGATGGACTCCAGGTTACCACTACCTGTGGTCAAGACAGAGTCAGATGGACTCCAGGTTACCACTACCTGTGGTCAAGACAGAGTCAGATGGACTCCAGGTTACCACTACCTGTGGTCAAGACAGAGTCAGATGGACTCCAGGTTACCACTACCTGTGGTCAAGACAGAGTCAGATGGACTCCAGGTTACCACTACCTGTGGTCAAGACAGAGTCAGATGGACTCCAGGTTACCACTACCTGTGGTCAAGACAGAGTCAGATGGACTCCAGGTTACCACTACCTGTGGTCAAGACAGAGTCAGATGGACTCCAGGTTACCACTACCTGTGGTCAAGACAGAGTCAGATGGACTCCAGGTTACCACTACCTGTGGTCAAGACAGAGTCAGATGGACTCCAGGTTACCACTACCTGTGGTCAAGACAGAGTCAGATGGACTCCAGGTTACCACTACCTGTGGTCAAGACAGAGTCAGATGGACTCCAGGTTACCACTACCTGTGGTCAAGACAGAGTCAGATGGACTCCAGGTTACCACCCTGTGGTCAAGACAGAGTCAGATGGACTCCAGGTTACCACTACCTGTGGTCAAGACAGAGTCAGATGGACTCCAGGTTACCACTACCTGTGGTCAAGACAGAGTCAGATGGACTACAGGTTACCACTACCTGTGGTCAAGACAGTCAGATGGACTCCAGGTTACCACTACCTGTGGTCAAGACAGAGTCAGATGGACTCCAGGTTACCACTACCTGTGGTCAAGACAGAGTCAGATGGACTCCAGGTTACCACTACCTGTGGTCAAGACAGAGTCAGATGGACTTTCCAGGTTACCACTACCTGGTGGTGAAATGGGTGTGGTAAAGGGAGTTAAAGGTGTTTAGTGGTGAAATGGGTGGGGTAAATTGAGTTAAAGGTGTTTAGTGGTGAAATGGGTGTGGTAAAGGGAGTTAAAGGTGTTTAGTGGTGAAATGGGTGTGGTAAAGGGAGTATAAGGTGTTTAGTGGTGAAATGGGTGTGGTAAAGGGAGTTAAAGGTGTTTAGTGGTGAAATGGGTGTGGTAAAGGGAGTTAAAGGTGTTTAGTGGTGAAATGGGTGTGGTAAAGGGAGTTAAAGGTGTTTAGTGGTGAAATGGGTGTGGTAAAGGGAGTTAAAGGGGTTTAGTGGTGAAATGGGTGGGGTAAAGGGAGTTAAAGGTGTTTAGTGGTGAAATGGGTGTGGTAAAGGGAGTTAAAGCCAACATTCAAGTGTCAGAGAAAGCCGTTCCAATGTTTTGTAAGGCTAGACCTTATGCACTCAGAGAGGCAGTAGACAAACAGCTTACAGAGATAGAAAAACAAGGAGGGATCACACCATTAGAATATAGTGAATGGGCAGCACCCTATAGTTTGCCTTCCAAAGACAAAACGGGTGTCAGAATATGTCATGATTACAAGGTGACTGTAAATGCATGGGTGGATGTGGACCAGTACCCTACCAAAGACCCAGGACTTGTTTGCTACTCTAGCCGGGGTAAACAGTTCACAGAGTTAGACCTTACACAGGAACTATCAGCAAGTGGAGGTAGACCAAGAGTCAAAGCATTTCCTGACTATAAACAAGGGTTTCTACCAGATGAATAGACTGCCTTATGGGAGTATCAAGCGCTCCAGCTATATTCCAACGTATTATGGACCAGGTCTTAAGGGTTGACCTGGGGTTGGGTGCTTTCTGGATCACATTCTTATCACAGGGAAATCGGCAGAGGACCACTTCCAGAACGTAGAAGCAGCAGTGTTACAGAGACTGCAAGAGCCTGCTAAGAGTAAAACGGGAAGTTTATGGAGAATCTGTCTACTCTCATCAAACCTGTGACAGAGCTCTTCCAGAAAGATAGACCTTGGGTGGGGTCAGAACAATGTCAGCAGGCATTTGAAACAACGAAGACGCAGCTGTCTTCCTCTCAGTGTTAGTGCACTACGACCCACATGCCAGTAATATTGGCTTGTGATGCCTCACCATATGGGGGGTGCTGTCTTCACATACAATGCCCCATGGTAGTGAGAGGCCTATTGCATATGCTTCACCCACACTCACATAGAGAAGACAGAGGTGAAGTATGCCCCAATAGAGAAGACAGAGGTGAAGTATGCCCCAATAGAGAAGACAGAGGTGAAGTATGCCCCAATAGAGAAGACAGAGGTGAAGTATGCCCCAATAGAGAAGACATAGGTGAAGTATGCCCCAATAGAGAAGACAGAGGTGAAGTATGCCCCAACTAGAGAAGACAGAGGTGAAGTATGCCCAAATAGAGAAGACAGAGGTGAAGTTATGCCCAAATAGAGAAGACAGAGGTGAAGTATGCCCCAATAGAGAAGACAGAGGTGAAGTATGCCCCAATAGAGAAGACAGAGGTGAAGTATGCCCCAATAGAGAAGACAGAGGTGAAGTATGCCCAAATAGAGAAGACAGAGGTGAAGTATGCCCCAATAGAGAAGACAGAGGTGAATTATGCCCAAATAGAGAAGACAGAGGTGAAGTATGCCCCAATAGAGAAGACAGAGGTGAAGTATGCCCAATAGAGAAGACAGAGGTGAAGTATGCCCAAATAGAGAAGACAGAGGTGAAGTATGCCCCAATAGAGAAGACAGAGGTGAAGTATGCCCCAATAGAGAAGACAGAGGTGAAGTATGCCCCAATAGAGAAGACAGAGGTGAAGTATGCCCAAATAGAGAAGACAGAGGTGAAGTATGCCCCAATAGAGAAGACAGAGGTGAAGTATGCCCCAATAGAGAAGACAGAGGTGAAGTATGCCCCAAAAGAGAAGACAGAGGTGAAGTATACCCCAATAGAGAAGACAGAGGTGAAGTATGCCCCAATAGAGAAGACAGAGGTGAAATATACCCCAATAGAGAAGACAGAGGTGAAGTATGCCCCAATAGAGAAGACAGAGGTGAAGTATGCCCCAATAGAGAAGACAGAGGTGAAGTATGCCCCAATAGAGAAGACAGAGGTGAAGTATGCCCCAATAGAGAAGACAGAGGTGAAGTATGCCCCAGTGGAGAAGACAGAGGTGAAGTATGCCCCAATAGAGAAGACAGAGGTGAAGTATGCCCCCAATAGAGAAGACAGAGGTGAAGTATACCCCAATAGAGAAGACAGAGGTGAAGTATGCCCAATAGAGAAGACAGAGCTGAAGTATGCCCCAATAGAGAAGACAGATGTGAAGTATGCCCCAATAGAGAAGACAGAGGTGAAGTATGCCCCAAATAGAGAAGACAGAGGTGAAGTATGCCCCAATAGAGAAGATAGAGGTGAAATATGCCCCAATAGAGAAGACAGAGGTGAAGTATGCCCCAATAGAGAAGACAGAGGTGAAGTATGCCCCAATAGAGAAGACAGAGGTGAAGTATGCCCCAATAGAGAAGACAGAGGTGAAGTATGCCCCAATAGAGGAGGAGGCCCTAGGGATCATATTTGAGGTAATGAAGTTCCATGACTACCTATATGGTGGTAAGTTTACATTGACAGACCATCAGCCTCTTGTGAAAATACTAGGACCAACAACAGACGACCCAGCTCCAGCAGCAGCCAGACTCCAGAGGAGGGCGTTTATACTAGCTGCATATCAGAATGACATACAATACAAGTCCTCTCAGCTGCATATCAGAATGACATACAATACTAGTCCTCTCAGCTGCATATCAGAATGACATGCAATACAAGTCCTCTCAGCTGCATATCAGTATGACATACAATACAAGACCTCTCAGCTGCATATCAGTATGACATACAATACAAGTCCTCTCAGCTGCATATCAGTATGACATACAATACAAGTCCTCTCAGCTGCATATCAGTATGACATACAATGCAAGTCCTCTCAGCTGCATATCAGTATGACATACAATACAAGTCCTCTCAGCAGCATATCAGAATGACATAGTAGATGTACTTCCCATTTCAGAGCAATCCAAACTATCCAGTGTCATTTGTAGATGTACTTCCCATTGTAGCTAAGGACACAGCCAGGGAAACTAACAAGGACAAGGGTTTGGCTAAAGTGAAGCACTTCCCACTTACAGGGTGACCTAACCACGTTACTGATCCTGAACTAAAGCCTGATTGGGTGAGAAGGGATGAGCTCACTGTAGACAGTGATTGTGTGTTATGGGGTATGAGAGCGGTGGAGCCGGCTACTCTACAGAGGAACCTACTGAAGGAGCTACATGGAAACCACTGGAGCATGGTTCAAATGGAAGCTCTGGCAAGGAGACACTTTTACTGGCCCAGGTTAGACTCAGACATAGAAGACATGGTAAGGAGATGGCCCAGGTTAGACTCAGACATAGAAGACATGGTAAGGAGATGGCCCAGGTTAGACTCAGACATAGAAGACATGGTAAGGAGATGGCCCAGGTTAGACTCAGACATAGAAGACATGGTAAGGAGATGGCCCAGGTTAGACTCAGACATAGAAGACATGGTAAGGAGATGGCCCAGGTTAGACTCAGACATAGAAGACATGGTAAGGAGATGGCCCAGGTTAGACTCAGACATAGAAGACATGGTAAGGAGATGGCCCAGGTTAGACTCAGACATAGAAGACATGGTAAGGAGATGGCCCAGGTTAGACTCAGACATAGAAGACATGGTAAGGAGATGGCCCAGGTTAGACTCAGACATAGAAGACATGGTAAGGAGAGGGCCCAGGTTAGACTCAGACATAGAAGACATGGTAAGGAGATGGCCCAGGTTAGACTCAGACATAGAAGACATGGTAAGGAGATGGCCCAGGTTAGACTCCGACATAGAAGACATGGTAAGGAGATGGCCCAGGTTAGACTCAGACATAGAAGACATGGTAAGGAGATGGCCCAGGTTAGACTCAGACATAGAAGACATGGTAAGGAGATGGCCCAGGTTAGACTCAGACATAGAAGACACGGTAAGGAGATGGCCCAGGTTAGACTCAGACAGAGAAGACATCGTAAGGAGATGGCCCAGGTTAGACTCAGACATAGAAGACATGGTAAGGAGATGGCCCAGGTTAGACTGAGTTATCACTGGTTAAACCCAGCTTTTCAGCTGACATGCAGTCTAAGATACAGGACAAGGGGTTGGGCAAGAGTCTTCGTTTTTTACAGTCGGAACAAACAGTGCTTGTCCCAGATTACCGGGGAGGAGAGAGAGAGAAATGGAGACCCGGGGTTGTGAAAAGGCTACTTGGTCCTGTAGCCTACTTAGTGCAGACTGAGGGAAAAACTGTGTAAGAAGCACGTGGATCAAATGATGATGCAACCCAATGAAAGAGAAGAGCTGAATGTGTCAGAGTGGAACATCTCTGATTGGGACTTGGACACTACCACTGGGACGGGCACCAATACAGACACACAGATGGTTCTAGGCCGTGAGCCTGAGGGTCCAGAGCATCATGAGAGGCCAAAAAGGGCCAGAAGGCCTCCGGACCGATTGGATCTGGAAACAGGTTGGATATGAGTTGAGAAGTGATAAACTGTTTTGGAAAACTCATGATGTTCGTCAAGGATGTTTTCAGAGGAAGTGAGAATTTCCTGGGGAGGAGTGTGGTGTATTGAGAAATGTATTATGTGTTAATGAGTTTAGATTTAAAATGGTTGCAAATAGCCAATGGGATTTGTATGCAGGAGTTATTTGAATTAACAAATGGGTTTTCCATTCTTGCATCGAAGTGATTGGATTACGAGATGCAAGGGCGGTACAAAGTTGAATGATGTATTGGTTGGGCTGAAGACACTGTAGAGAGTGGTCCACTGGAATGTGTTAAGGAGAACATGAAATAAATCTGTTCAGTTTATTATAAGTACGCTTCGGAGTCTTCAGTGAAATAACCCAGCATCTTAGGATGCAACAATGATCCTTTATCATGTTTACAAAATAACAGATTGAAAGACAACAAATAGCCTACTTTCAATTATTTAAAAATATGTCTAAATATGTTAGAGACGTGGGACATGGCCTTGTGTTGCTGCACTGTCTAAATATGTTAGAGACATGGGACATGGCCTTGTGTTGCTGCACTGTCTAAATATGTTAGAGACATGGGACATGGCCTTGTGTTGCTGCACTGTCTAAATATGTTAGAGACATGGGACATGGCCTTGTGTTGCTGCACTGTCTAAATATGTTAGAGACATGGGACATGGCCTTGTGTTGCTGCACTGTCTAAATATGTTAGAGACATGGGACATGGCCTTGTGTTGCTGCACTGTCTAAATATGTTAGAGACATGGGACATGGCCTTGTGTTGCTCCACTGTCTAACTACATTAACAAACAGTGACACATTATATTATTATTCATATTATTATTGACATTTAACATGGAAAAGAGGTGACCCCTTGACTTTTTCCACATTTTGTTACGTTATGGCCTTATTATAAAATGGATTAAATAAAACAATGTCCTCATCAATCTACACACAATACCCCATAATGACAAAGCGAAAATAGGTTTATAGAAATGTTTGCAAATGTATAAAAATTCAAAATGAAAAAAACATATGTACATAAGTATTCAGACCCTTTGTTATGAGACACTAAATTGAGCTCAGGTGCGTCCCTGTTTCCATTGATCATCCTTGAGCTGTTTCTACAACTTGATTGGAGTCCACCTGTGGTACATTCAATTGTTAGGACATGATTTGGAAAGGCACACAACTGTCTATATAAGGTCGCACAGTTGACACACCCCTTTTCTATTGTCATGGTTGCACTAATTGAACTGTTTGTCTACATAACCTGGTTCAATCATTCATGACATCAGTTGATATACAGAGTGTGAGACTCTCTATATATTTGTATATCTTCCAGTTCATTCTCCGTTAGTCAGCACCTCTACACTAAATAATGTTCTCTGGGGATCGCCAGCTCATGCTTTTTATTAGAGACTTTAGTCCCCAGAGGTCTTAACCTGGAAAAGGACTATAGTATGTTTTAGAGACTTTAGTCCCCAGAGGTCTTAACCTGGAAAAGGACTATAGTATGTTTTAGAGACTTTAGTCCCCAGAGGTCTTAACCTGTAAAAAGGACTATAGTATGTTTTAGAGACTTTAGTCCCCAGAGGTCTTAACCTGGAAAAGGACTATAGTATGTTTTAGAGACTTTAGTCCCCAGAGGACTTAACCTGGAAAAGGACTATAGTATGTTTTAGAGACTTTAGTACCCAGAGGTCTTAACCTGGAAAAGGACTATAGTATGTTTTAGAGACTTTAGTCCCCAGAGGTCTTAACCTGGAAAAGGACTATAGTATGTTTTAGAGACTTTAGTCCCCAGAGGTCTTAACCTGGAAAAGGACTATAGTACGTTTTAGAGACTTTAGTCCCCAGAGGTCTTAACCTGGAAAAGGACTATAGTATGTTTTAGAGACTCCCACCAGCCTCCTCTGACACACACGTATACATAAACACACTAGGCATTCATGCACCTAAGGGTATTCTGTTGATGCCTCTCTCTCTCTCTCTAATTGCATCCAATGGCAGTGTACGCGATAAGCAAATGCAAGGAGCTGCTTGTGGACTTGCCATCTCTAACGCAGTTCCACCTCCGATTTGATAGAATCTAGCCCTTCACATTGCATTATCCAGTAACCACATCAACCTTTAATCCACATCTTATACTTTTCTCATATTTTGTGTGTTCTTTCTTCCATATGGGAATGAATGCTGACAAATAAATGCTCATATTATTTTATTGATGAAGTATTCCACTAAATGAAAGAAGATAGAAATGAACTTTTGACCAATGCTAGCTGATAATATTTACTCTTCCATATGCGTTGTGTTCTTTTATCTTCTTCAGTATGAGGTCTGGAATGTACACCATGTGATTTTCTTTAACATATGCCTTTTTCAACAGCTTTTCTCTTTCTTTCTCCCTCTGTTTCTTTTCGTTATAGTTCCTTGCCACCTCGTCCAGGTGGGCTTTCACCCTCTCCTTATTCTTCCTCACTTCTTCCTTACTCTCTGCTTTTCTAGCTCTGAGCAGTTCTTTTACTTTGTTCTTCTCCAACAAGTCTCTTTCTTTCCTCTCCTTTTTCTCCTGCTTTGCCCTGACTCTCTGGGCGCGTTTAGTTTCCATCTGAAAGAGAAAGTCCATACATGTTGGTCAGTGATCTGAAATATTATTATTACTCCTTCTCTAGCATGCAGTCAACTTAATCTGTTGAATCTGATAGTATAACCATTAGGAGGTGACTTATGACCTCCCTGAACTGTGACTGGTTAAATGGAGTACTGTACCTGTGCCTGCTCTTGCTCTCTGAACCTCAGGACAGTCTGCATCTGGTACAGCTTTATGTACGCCTCCTTCATCCTCTCCACCACATCCCTCTTCTCTATTGCCCATCTCTCTTTGTCCCTTTGCATTTTCTCAATTTCACTACTCTTTCTCTCCCGCTCCTCTGTAATCTTCCAGTTCTCCTTCTCCATCTCTCTCTTTTCCATCTCCCATCCCTTCTTCTCTTGTCCATTCAGGCACAGAATCCTCATCTTTTCTCTTTCCAGAGCCTCTATCGCTCTCTCCTTCTCTCTCACCTCAATTATCCACTCCTCTGCTGCCTGCGTGCTCCTCCTCTTAATCTCCTCCTTCTCCTTCATCCATCTTTCCCCCGTTGATCCAAGAGGCTTCGTAGGCCAGCCTTGGCCTTGGCCCATCTCCCCCTGTCCTCCTTCCAGGCTACTAGGGTCTGATTCCTCTCCTGGTCTGCTTTGGCCAAAGCTGTCTCCAAACCATTTCTCATGAGGTTCCATCCATTCCTCTCTCTCACCCTCTCCTTCCCCACCCTTTCATTCTCAGCTAACAGTCTCTTCTTGTTCTCCACTGTCACCTTCCATAACTTGGCCAAGGACATCTTCACCTTTGATATCTTGTCCACCATTGTTTGTTTGTCGGTCGCTGCGCTTTCTCTCTGTTTGTCCATCACCTCTCGCTGCCTTTCATTCTCAGCTAACAGCCTCGTGTTCTCCACGGTCAACTTCCCTATCTTGGCCAAGTGCAGTATGTTCTGCACCTTCAGCTTTGCCATCTTGAGCTCCATATTTTTTCTGTCTGACACTGCACTTTCTCTCTGTTTCTCAAACAACTCTCTCTCCAGCTTCCATTGGTAGCAGTTTACCTCAATAGAAGCCTCAGTCTCCCTTATCTGTCTCAGCAACTCTTCAATTAGCCTTTCTCTTTCTTGCTCTGGTTCCACCTCACCTTGTTGACTTCCTCCAACACCTCTCTCTGCAGCTTCCACCGGTAGTGGTCTACCTTGTTACAAGTCTCAATCTCCTTTCTCATTCTCAGCAGCCCCTCCATTTCTCTTTGTCTTTCTATCTCTCATTCCCCCCTCATCTTGTTGCCTTTCTCCATCTCCTCACATTCAGTCATCTCTTTCTCCATCTCAATGACTTCTCTCTGCATCGATATGTATGGAGAAACATGTATTCCTTATTTTTTTTTATTTTGTGTGAATCTTTTCCATGTCATTTTCTTAAAACTGTCTGGCCATGCCAGTTTTCCAACTTCAGTTACCTTCAGGCTAACTGGTATAATTTATTAAATGGTAATAAGTAGGCCTACCTTCACTGATTTCCTTAGAAGTCAAACACTTTTACACATTATTATGTTCTAACTCACCTCTCCTCCGCGATGTCTGTCCACTTATGAAGATTTAAAAAGATATACACTTGAGTAGTTATGGTGTGGTGAATGGATATGCTGGTTGTTTTCTTTGGTTTGGAACTTGTTGTAGCCAAGTTCTAATTCCAAATTCTATGGTTGTAGCCTAGCTTAATTGTTGAGTCATAATGAGATTGGAATGTTGGCTTGAATTCTGTATTATGGACAAAAATCTCAGAATTCTGAAGATTTTAGAATTATATTTAAAAATTATTGTTTGTCATACATTCTATATACATCACTTCTAGCCCTTGGATGCTCTCTCAGAGTTATAAGTCTTATATTCTCAGCCCAAAATAAATGTGGTCTATTTCAAAAATATTCAAAATAAGGATTACTTTGTAATATTGGTTGTCTGGTGCCGTGAGGAAGCCAGCAGAGAGCTCTGTTAATATGTGACCGACCCCCTTAATCTCCTCCTTCTCCTTCATCCATCTTTCCCCCGTTGATCCAAGAGGCACAAGATAGGTCCTTAAAATAACATAACTAAGGCTACTTAACACTGTAGAAACTCTGGAATCACACTTTGTTGGCATAAAGACACCCACAATCTCTCCTTCTATCTCGGTACATTCTGTGTTGCACCAACGAGTGTTCAGTCCTTGCACACCATATAATGGAGGGTGTCATTCCAAAATACCCCTTCGCTGCATTGAACCTGCTAATTACCGAGACAGTTGAACGTTAAAATGATTGAGAATGACTTTCACCACTAAATAAACTTCCACAGTTTGACAAAGACACATCAGGGGAAAACAGCTACTCGTATTAAAAACCTTTCATTATGGCGATAGCTATTTGCTGCAGTGACTGAGAGCCAATTGAGGCCCAGTATTCTCAGTGCTTCTGGGGCCTGTGCAGTGCAGGTGAATGGTGTGCGTGTGTGTATGTGTGAAATGTAGGATTGTCTGAGCACAAACAGAGCTACTTATTTTGGCAACGCATGAAGCAGAGTTAGCAAACAGCTTGAGTGATGAATGACAGGCTGCTAGGAGAGGCAGAGAACCCAAAGATCCTTCCTCACTCACACTCCCAGAAAAAGCTTTTGAGTTGCTGTGGATCCAGTGGTTTGTGTGTGTGTGTGTGTGTGTGTGTGTGTGTGTGTGTGTGTGTGTGTGTGTGTGTGTGTGTGTGTGTGTGTGTGCACGAGGCAGGCTGCCCTGCCACTCCTAATGAAAGTGTTGCTGAGGAGGAAGTGATAACTCTAAGACAGATGTGCCTCAGCTCACCTGTGTGTTTGTATGTGTGTGTGTGTGTGTGTGTGTGTGTGGGGGGGCATTGCCAAACCAACAAACAATGCAAAAAGTTTAAATACTAAGATGTGTAAAACACAGTCAGTATAGTACAGTTAACATTAAAAGATCCCAGCTTTTTGAGAAAGTACAGTCTCTGTTGACTCTTTTTGTAAATCAGGTCTGTAGATTTACTCTACTGAAGCTTATTGTCTAAGTGGACAGTCAGATATTTGTATTCCTCTACAATCTCTATGTTCTGACCTCTGATAGATGTTGCAGAGGTGGGTGTTGTTCGCTTCCTGAAGTCTATCTATGCACATCTCTTTGATCTTGTTGGTATTGAGGACCAAGTGTGATTCATCACACCATCCTACAAAGTCATTTAGTACTGGGCCATGACAGAGGGAGGCCGTTCCTTCTCTTGCTAGAACAAAATGGTACCTGCTGCGTGCCGACCCAGTAGCAACGAACCTACCGATTCTACTTGTAGAATAGCAATGCTTGTCAGTGGCCAATAACTTGACTTTGAGCCAGTCAGAGAGCACGAAACCCCATGTGGGGGGATCCAGCAATTATTTATTTTTAAAGAGGGCATTTTCTGCGTACATCCACAGATGAGCCAGTCACACTTCATATGCAATGTAGGCTATGGGATGGTAGCTAGATAAGTGCACAGACGCAATGCACACAACACTAAATACTTCCTCCAAGACAGCTAACCACTGTAGTTAGTATTGCCATTATAATTAAATCACAATGGATTAGATAGTTTCCATTAAACAGCTGCATGTGTTAGCTGCCTAGTTAGTGCAATGTCCTTAGCTAGCTAGCAATGTTGTGCTAGCTAGCGAATATGCTAACATTAACTAGTTAGCTAAACATTTGGCTATGGGCTGGCACTGGCAATATGGGATTATGGAGAGTGCCTTAAATTGTTTCTTCATCATCTTGCTAGGTAGTTATCTAGTAGTGGCCATCTGGCTAATATCAACAAGGGCTTTGTACAAAATAACGACTTTAGCGCAGATAACTTGGAATCTAGACCATAAGCAATACGCACATATATGCATTGCCAAACAACGCTACTACCACCTTCTGGTTTGGAGTATTTTAACAAGGCTGAGTGGCTGACGACTTCCAAGGCCTTTGCTGTGTGAACAAATACAGTGTGAATACATTAGTCAATACATAAAATATGTATTCACTAACTGTAAGTCGCTCTGGATAAGAGCGTCTGCTAAATGACTAAAATGTAAATGTAAATGAACACATAAGAGATTGACTGCCGACACTGTTCAGAGGTGCTAAGTACTAAATAAAGGTGAAATAAAAATAAATAAAAAACTGTCGGCAGGCAAACGCTTTGACAATCCAACCGGTGTGTCTGAGCTTTTAGAGGAGGGGGAGACACCCTTCTGTGCGTCTGTCACAGCTGAAGACTAACACAGAGGAAGAGGGCTGTTGGTCTGAGAGGAGGAGTGAAAAGGAAGGTAGGGGGAGAGATCAGGGCCTAAAGTGCTTAACAGTCCAGAGAGAGGAGTGTTTGAAAGCCATCAAGGAGACCACACCTCTGTTAAAATGAAGAAGCACCAGTAACTACAACCACAACCCCCTCTGCTTCCTCCCCTGGCCCCTCTCTACTATCCCCTCATTACCACTGGTGGTCCTGGAGGTAGAGCTCAGTGTTGCCAGATTGGATAGTTTCACACCTAAAAGAAATGCGATGCAAGAAACATACAAATCCCGCCCACCCAGCTCACAGAGAAATCTGTTAAAATGTGGCTACTTTTTAGTGGATTGGGCAGGATTTTGGTTCTGATTGTGCTAGAAAGTGGCAATAGAATCTGGCAACACTGGTAGAGCTATACCGGCCTTGGGGTGGGGAAGAAAGCCTCCGAGCAGCCTCCAAGTATGCTTTTATATTTTCCTTTAAGTGGAAAACATCAGATTTGTTCATGTTTAGCCTCTGGAAGACTATACATAGACTGAAAACTCAGAATGGATCCTGCTGAACAACTAGCAGTGAGTAATGATAGGATGTGTCAACAGAACACTGAGGGATAGAGAGCAACTGGACATGCCTAGCTCTGGAACACAGTCCTAGTGGTGCTAGGCTTCTTCACTGGTTTATTTAGCTCTTAATGAAAGAAGAGAGAAGACAACGGAGGGAAAGACAAACAGAGAGGAAAGAGAAGGGGAAGCTGCTGGTACTTTGGGAGACGATGATGAGTTTGCTGAGGTGCCAAGATAATTCACTGTAGAACAGTAGAGGACTCCCACATACTCCCGCATAACTGACAGATCTCTGCTGCTAAGAGAGGCCCACACTCTCATACAGAGAGTACACACATAGAGCGTGATTTACCCTTTGGAGTCATGCACCGTATACCCTGACTGCACATGTACATATGCACGCACGCACACACACACGCACACACACAGACAGAACTGATTTACTGGCTCCCTGAAGGCCTGATAAAACACTGTCTGCATGACCTCACTTCCTGTTGCTGCAGCCAGCGGGAGGATGGATAGACATTAACCCGCTGAGTGGTAGAGGAGATGAGGACACATACACACACATTTCCACTCAGGGTGTTTTACTGGCTGGGAATCTGCCCCCTGACCTTTCCCGTGTCATGCTTTAGGGGAGGTGGTCTGATCCTGACCTGTGACCCCCACATTGGCCCTCGAACAAATTCAATCAATTTGTCCTTGGGGGTTAATAATGTTTTCCATCCTATCTATCTATATACAAGTTATAAAACTGAACCTCAACTCTCAGTCTCAATTACAGTTTCAGCAAGTTTAAGAGTGATGTCTGACGTGATGACATCATGAGGTTTTCCAACTTCTATCCCTCGTCGCTTAAATCATCCTTCAATTTGAATTCATCTTAAATAATTGTTTGCCCGCTGATGTCTGCCTTTAAATTATAGTATGGCTATATAGGAAATGCCTTTTTGGAAGTGAACCCCATCACTCAAGCTTGTGGCGTAAAGCGAGTTTTAGAAGATACATTTTCAGTGGACAACTTTCTTCTTTAATCGGTGCAATGTGCCGAGGAGTGAGGAAATACCTGGCCACAATTCCTGGCAAGCCCTGGGAGAATCTACTTCCATATGGACCATGACTTCAGATCAGTCCTTAGCAAAGCTGCACTGTTGAAAATGGTCAGACGGTAATTACTACGAATGGCTTCTTCAAACAGGTAAGATGACAGAGGTACCGGGAGTCCAAGGCCAGACTCAGCGAGATGACGGAGCACGTGGCACCCTATTCACATTGAACTACTTTTGACCAGTGCATTATATAGAGAATAGGGGGTTGTAGGAGCTATTCATCATGTTTGTGTTCTATTGATTTAATCCCTATATTTACCTGTTTAGCACCTGACTGCCCCGCTGATTTACATTTAACCCCCATTGAATATATAAAAGGCTGCCAGGTGAATGAGAAAATTAGCTGCAATTTTTAAAGGAACCGGTTGACTTTGTCTTTTAGCTAGCTAGGTCTTTTAAATTTGCAAAAATAAAAATAAAAAGACACAATTGATGAAGGACGATGATTATGAAGACTAAATACAAAAATGTAAATGTTTGAGGACAGGGTTTTGTTCTATTCTGGATTCCACTAGAATGACGCTATTAGAGATCTCGCACATGAAGCCCTACCTAGACTGCAAGTGCCGGCATTTTTTCCTCTGGTCTAAAATAAAATATCGCAATGCCCCAGGGCAGTGATTGGGGACATTGCCCTGTGTAGGGTGGCGTCTTTCGGATGGGATGTTAAATGGGTGTCCTGACTCTCTGTGGTCACTAAAGATCCCATGGCACTTATTGTAAGAGTAGGGGTGTTAACCCCGGTGTCCTGGCTAAATTCCCAATCTGGACCCTCATACAATCATGGACACCTAATTAATATTAATAATAATAATATGCCATTTAGCAGACGCTTTTATCCAAAGCGACTTACAGTCATGCGTGCATACATTTTTTTGTGTATGGGTGGTCCCGGGATCGAACCCCACTACCTTGGCGTTACAAGCGCCGTGCTCTACCAGCTGAGCTACAGAGGACCACATCCCCTGCTTCCAATTGGCTCATTCATCCCGCCTCCTCTCCCCTGTAACTATTCCCCAAGTCGTTGCTGTAAATTAGAATGTGTTCTCAGTCAACTTACCTGGTAAAATAAGGGTAAAATAAAAAATAAATTAAAATTGTGTGGGTGGGAACTAGTGTGCCTGAGAGCACAGACAATTTTCAACCGTTTCATATCGTACTCTTTCTGTTAGTGACAATGATTTAAGAAAATAACGAAAATAAATGGACAAAAATTATTGGATTTCTCTCTTTTATTGGATTGTGTGCAATGGAATTATCCCCAGGTCACTAGTAAGTGGCATCAATAACTTTTTGTATTTGCCACTACAAACTGGTGAGATGACAGAGAGGTACCGGGAGGCCCAGGTCAAGGCCAGACTCAGTGTAATAATTGATGGAGGAGTGGGAGCAGGAGAGGTGGCCAGAGAGGTGTCCAGAGAGGGATGGATGAGAGGGGGCAGGAGAGTGGGCCAGAGAGGGATGGAGGAGAGGGGGCAGGAGAATAGGCCAGAGAGGGATGGAGGAGAGGGATGGAGGAGTGGGAACAGGAGAGGTGGCCAGAGAGGGATGGAGGAGAGGGGCCAGGAGAGTGGGCCAGAGAGGGATGGAGGAGAGGGGCAGGAGAGTGTGCCAGAGAGGGATGGAGGAGTGGGAGCAGGAGAGGTGGCCAGAGACGGATGGAGGAGAGGGGGCAGGAGACAGCCACTGATGGGGGATGAGGGGGTAAGAGCAGTGTTGCTCATCGGAGGCGTGTACCACTGACACATACACACACACACCAGAGGAGGCTGGTAGGAGGAGCTATAGGAGGATGGGCATATTGGAATGGCTGGAATGGAATAAATGGAACGGTATCAAACACATCAAACATATGGAAACTCTTCCATTTATTCCATTCCAGCCATTACAATGAGCCTGTCCTCCTATACCTCCTCCCACCAGCCTCCTCTGACACACACGTATACATAAACACACTAGGCATTCATGAACCTAAGGGTATTCTGTTGATGCCTCTCTCTCTCTCCCTCGTTGCATCCAATGGCAGTGTACGCGATAAGCTAATGCAAGGAGCTGCTTGTGGATTTGCCATCTCTAACGCAGTTCCACCTCCGATTTGATAGAATCTAGCCCTTCACATTGCATTATCCAGTAACCACATGAACCTTTAATCCACATCTTATACTTTTCTCATATTTTGTGTGTTCTTTCTTCCATATGGGAATGAATGCTGACAAATAAATGCTCATATTATTTTATTGATGAAGTATTCCACTAAATGAAAGAAGATAGAAATGAACTTTTGACCAATGCTAGCTGATAATATTTACTCTTCCATATGCGTTGTGTTCTTACATCGTCTTCAGTATGAGGTCTGGGATGTACACCATGTGATTTTCTTTGCCATATGCCTTTTTCAACAGCTTTTCTCTTTCTTTCTCCCTCTGTTTCTTTTCGTTATAGTTCCTTGCCACCTCGTCCAGGTGGGCTTTCACCCTCTCCTTATTCTTCCTCACTTCTTCCTTACTCTCTGCTTTTCTAGCTCTGAGCAGTTCTTTTACTTTGTTCTTCTCCAACAAGTCTCTTTCTTTCCTCTCCTTTTTCTCCTGCTTTGCCCTGACTCTCTGGGCGCGTTTAGTTTCCATCTGAAAGAGAAAGTCCATACATGTTGGTCAGTGATCTGAAATATTATTATTACTCCTTCTCTAGCATGCAGTCAACTTAATCTGTTGAATCTGATAGTATAACCATTAGGAGGTGACTTACGACCTCCCTGAACTGTGACTGGTTAAATGGAGTACTGTACCTGTGCCTGCTCTTGCTCTCTGAACCTCAGGACAGTCTGCATCTGGTACAGCTTTATGTACACCTCCTTCATCCTCTCCACCACATCCCTCTTCTCTATTGCCCATCTCTCTTTGTCCCTTTGCATTTTCTCAATTTCACTACTCTTTCTCTCCCGCTCCTCTGTAATCTTCCAGTTCTCCTTCTCCATCTCTCTCTTTTCCATCTCCCATCCCTTCTTCTCTTGTCCATTCAGGCACAGAATCCTCATCTTTTTCTCTTTCCAGAGCCTCTATCGCTCTCTCCTTCTCTCTCAGCTCAATTATCCACTCCTCTGCTGCCTGCGTGCTCCTCCTCTTAATCTCCTCCTTCTCCTTCATCCATCTTTCCCCCGTTGATCCAAGAGGCTTCGTAGGCCAGCCTTGGCCTTGGCCCATCTCCCCCTGTCCTCCTTCCAGGCTACTAGGGTCTGATTCCTCTCCTGGTCTGCTTTGGCCAAAGCTGTCTCCAAACCATTTCTTATGAGGTTCCATCCATTCCTCTCTCTCACCTTCTCCTTCCCCACCCTTTCATTCTCAGCTAACAGTCTCTTCTTGTTCTCCACTGTCACCTTCCATAACTTGGCCAAGGACATCTTCACCTTTGATATCTTGTCCACCATTGTTTGTTTGTCGGTCGCTGCGCTTTCTCTCTGTTTGTCCGACACCTCTCTCACCCTTTCATTCTCAGCTAACAGCCTCGTGTTCTCCACGGTCAACTTCCCTATCTTGGCCAAGTGCAGTATGTTCTGCACCTTCAGCTTTGCCATCTTGAGCTCCATATTTTTTCTGTCTGACACTGCACTTTCTCTCTGTTTCTCAAACAACTCTCTCTCCAGCTTCCATTGGTAGCAGTTTACCTCAATAGAAGCCTCAGTCTCCCTTATCTGTCTCAGCAACTCTTCAATTAGCCTTTCTCTTTCTTGCTCTGGTTCCACCCTCACCTTGTTGACTTCCTCCAACACCTCTCTCTGCAGCTTCCACCGGTAGTGGTCTACCTTGTTACAAGTCTCAATCTCCTTTCTCATTCTCAGCAGCCCCTCCATTTCTCTTTGTCTTTCTATCACTCGTTCCCCCTCATCTTGTTGCCTTTCTCCATCTCCTCACTTTCAGTCATCTCTTTCTCCATCTCAATGACTTCTCTCTGCATCAATATGTATGGAGAAACATGTATTCCTTAATTTTTTTATTTTGTGTGAATCTTTTCCATGTCATTTTCTTAAAACTGTCTGGCCATGCCAGTTTTCCAACTTCAGTTACCTTCAGGCTAACTGGTATAATTTATTAAATGGTAATAAGTAAGCCTACCTTCACTGATTTACTTAGAAGTCAAACACTTTTACACATTATTATTATTATTTTTTTATTTTTTTATTTCACCTTTATTTAACCAGGTAAACCAGTTGAGAACAAGTTCTCATTTACAACTGCGACCTGGCCAAGATAAAGCAAAGCAGTGTGATAAAAACAACAACACAGAGTTGCATATGGGGTAAAACAAAACAAAGTCAAAAATACAACAGAAATACATATAAAATACAGTGTGCAAATTTAGCAAGTTATGGAGGTAAGGCAATAAAATAGGCTATAGTGCAACATAATTACAATTTAGTATTAACACTGGAATGATGTGCAAGAGATGATGTGCAAATAGAGATACTGGGGTACAAATGAGCAAAATAAATAACAATATAGGGATGAGGTAGTTGGGCGGGCTAATTTCAGATGGGCTGTGTACAGGTGCAGTGATCGGTAAGGTGCTCTGACAACTGATGCTTAAAGTTAGTGAGGGAGATAAGTGTCTCCAGCTTCAGAGATTTTTGCAATTTGTTATGTTCTAACTCACCTCTCCTCCGCGATATCTGTCCACTTATGAAGATTTAAAAAGATATACACTTGAGTAGTTATGGTGTGGTGAATGGATATGCTGGTTGTTTTCTTTGGTTTGGAACTTGTTGCAGCCAAGTTCTAATTCCAAATTCTATGGTTGTAGCCTAGCTTAATTGTTGAGTCATAATGAGATTGGAATGTTGGCTTGAATTCTTGAATTCCCCCACACACACACACACACACTCACTTAAAGACCTTGAAGTTTGGTTTGGAAACAACATCACTATTTGTCCTGGCAATGAAGGTCTGTCTTCTGGAACACTCATGAAAAAAAGAGAATGGTTTTCGTTTAAGTTGTCCACTTTAAAAACCCTTCAGCTTCTTCTCGCTGAGTTGTTTGAGGACACGGTAGCGCTGTGGCGAGGAGGCACAAGATAGGTCCTTAAAATAACATAACTAAGGCTACTTAACACTGTAGAAACTCTGGAATCACACTTTGTTGGCATAAAGACACCCACAATCTCTCCTTCTATCTCGGTACATTCTGTGTTGCACCAACGAGTGTTCAGTCCTTGCACACCATATAATGGAGGGTGTCATTCCAAAATACCCCTTCGCTGCATTGAACCTGCTAATTACCGAGACAGTTGAACGTTAAAATGATTGAGAATGACTTTCACCACTAAATAAACTTCCACAGTTTGACAAAGACACATCAGGGGAAAACAGCTACTCGTATTAAAAACCTTTCATTATGGCGATAGCTATTTGCTGCAGTGACTGAGAGCCAATTGAGGCCCAGTATTCTCAGTGCTTCTGGGGCCTGTGCAGTGCAGGTGAATGGTGTGCGTGTGTGTATGTCTGAAATGTAGGATTGTCTGAGCACAAACAGAGCTACTTATTTTGGCAACGCATGAAGCAGAGTTAGCAAACAGCTTGAGTGATGAATGACAGGCTGCTAGGAGAGGCAGAGAACCCAAAGATCCTTCCTCACTCACACTCCCAGAAAAAGCTTTTGAGTTGCTGTGGATCCAGTGGTTTGTGTGTGTGTGTGTGTGTGTGTGTGTGTGTGTGTGTGTGTGTGTGTGTGTGTGTGTGTGTGTGTGTGTGTGTGTGTGTGTGTGTGTGTGTTGTGCGCACGAGGCAGGCTGCCTCTGCCAACTCCTAATGAAAGTGTTGCTGAGGAGGAGAGTGATAACTCTAAGACAGATGTGCCTCAGCTCACCTGTGTGTTTGTATGTGTGTGTGTGTGTGTGTGTGTGTGGGGGGGGGTTGGTGTGGAGGAGGGATGGGAGGGGGGTATGATGAACACATGACATCTGTTTGTGACACAGGTGAGAGCTCCAGCCTCTAGCCCAGCCAGACTAGGAAACACTCATCTGAAATTGGACAATAAACTACAGTTTGTAATGAAATACAGGAATGTGTCTTTACCGGTTACTGCCACATCACTGCGCTTTCTACATCTGAATGAGTTTTCTACAGAGATGAAGCACAGTGGTCAAACAGCAGTGTTGACACTGTGACTATGGTGGGGCTGTTAAGCATGAAACACACTGAGAATCTCACTGCCGATATACTGCCCATGAGTACTTACTTTACATTACTGACTTTATTGTCCCCATGGGGACATTTTGTTGCACTATCATGCACATTTTTAAAGTGGCGTTTATACAGTAGACAACAAATTGACAATACAAAATTCATAACAGTTACATACAGTATATATCAATGAAAGAGACTAGCCTGCTGGCCTTACTGGTGGATAGGAACATTAGCCCAAGCTGTTTAGGAGGGATATCACACCTGGCACAAATGTTTGTCTAGTTCTGTTTTTCCTGCCGGGGGGTGCCCTATACCTGCACCCAGAGGGGAGTAGTTCAAAGTTCAGGTACGGGGGTGGCTTGGGTCTAAAATGTTTTTGTGAGCCTTGCTGAGGGCTCTGAACTTAAAGATCTCATCACCTTGCTTGCTGTGGTGATAATCCTTCTCAGCATATTTTTCTGTCTGACAGTGGCATTGCCAAACCAACAAACAATGCAAAAAGTTTAAATACTAAGATTTGTAAAACACAGTCAGTATAGTACAGTTAACATTAAAAGATCCCAGCTTTTTGAGAAAGTACAGTCTCTGTTGACTCTTTTTGTAAATCAGGTTGGGCAAACGTTTGACAATCCAACCGGTGTGTCTGAGCTTTTAGAGGAGGGGAGACACCCTTCTGTGCGTCTGTCACAGCTGAAGACTAACACAGAGGAAGAGGGCTGTTGGTCTGAGAGGAGGAGTGAAAAGGAAGGTAGGGGGAGAGATCAGGGCCTAAAGTGCTTAACAGTCCAGAGAGAGGAGTGTGAGAAAGCCATCAAGGAGACCACACCTCTGTTAAAATGAAGAAGCACCAGTAACTACAACCACAACCCCCTCTGCTTCCTCCCCTGGCCCCTCTCTACTATCCCCTCATTACCACTGGTGGTCCTGGAGGTAGAGCTCAGTGTTGCCAGATTGGGTAGTTTCACACCTAAAAGAAATGCGATGCAAGAAACATACAAATCCCGCCCACCCAGCTCACAGAGAAATCTGTTAAAATGTGGCTACTTTTTAGTGGATTGGGCAGGATTTTGGTTCTGATTGTGCTAGAAAGTGGCAATAGAATCTGGCAACACTGGTAGAGCTATACCGGCCTTGGGGTGGGGAAGAAAGCCTCCGAGCAGCCTCCAAGTATGCTTTTATATTTTCCTTTAAGTGGAAAACATCAGATTTGTTCATGTTTAGCCTCTGGAAGACTATACATAGACTGAAAACTCAGAATGGATCCTGCTGAACAACTAGCAGTGAGTAATGATAGGATGTGTTGTCACGGTTTCGGCCGAGACTGCTCCTCCTCCTGGTTCGGGCAGGCTTCGGCGTTCGCGTCCCGGAGTACTAGCTGCCACCGCTCTATGTTTTCGTTATTTGATTGCTTTTGTCTGTCTGTTACACCTGTGTCCATTTGTGTGTTGATTACGTGTCGTATAAGTTCCTTGTTTTGCACTAGTATGATTGTGTGTTGTTTTCACTGTCATGCTGTTCGGAGCTACGTGTTTGCACTCTGTTTGTTTTGTGTTTAGTGTTTACGCGTGTATGCGTAATTCTCCCTCGCCTCTTGTTTTGTCGAGGTCGTGTTACTTTTGGACATTTGACTTTGGATTATTAAAGTCTGTTGGACTTAACCTCCTAAAGTCTGTTGGACTCATCCACCACATCCACATCGGTTCCCTCCTGACAGAACAACACACCAACATGGAGTCAGCAGGAACAGCGGCGGCACCCGAATCCCTGGAAGACCGGATCAACTACCAGGACACCATGATCCGGCAACTCGGGGCCGCCATGGAGGATGTGTCCAACACTCTGCGCCGATTGGTGAATCGAGAGGTGCCCACGCACTCTTACAACATCCCATCACCAACGGCCAGTCCTCCTCTCTCAGCACCGGAACCCAGTGGCATTCGGCTCTCGCTCCCGAGGGCATATGACGGTTCTGCAGCCGGGTGTCAGGGATTTCTCCTGCAGGTGGAACTTTACCTGGCCACCATACACCCGGCGCCCTCGGGATAAGAGAGCGTCTCCGCCCTCATCTCCTGTCTATCCGGCAAGGCGTTGGAGTGGGCCAACGCCGAATGGAGGGGAATAGACACCGCAACCATCACCTACGCGGAGTTCTCCCGCCGCTTCAGGGCTGTCTTCGATCATCCACCTGAGGGGAAAGCGGCGGGAGAGCATCTGTTCCACCTCCGACAGGAGAAGAGGAGTGCACAGGAGTTCGCACTGGAGTTCCGGACACTAGCAGCGGATGCGGGGTGGAATGAGAGGGCCCTCATCGACCACTACCAGTGTAGCCTACGAGAGGACGTTCGTTGTGAGCGGGCCTGCAGGGACACCAACCTGTCGTTCGACCAGTTGGTGGACATTTCCATCCGTCTAGACACCCTGCTGGCTACCCGCGGACGTCCCGAGTGGGGGTCGTCCATTCCGCCCTCCAGCACCTCCGGGCCGATTCCTATGGAGCTCGGGGGTGCTGGCGCTAGAGAGAGGAGGAGAGGTAACCCGAGGGGGGCCATCCCCTGCACCACCTGTGGTCGTGGAGGACACACCGCGGCCAGGTGCTGGGGAGGGTCTCCTGGGAGAGGTGACAACAGGCCACGCACTGGGGAGTCATTTCAGGTGAGCAGGCGCCCCACTTACCCAGAGCTTTCTGTTGGTCACATGAGTATTCCTGTGAGATTTCCACAGGTGGCACCTCATTCCCAGCATAAGGCGCTAGTAGATTCAGGCGCAGCTGGGAACTTTATTGATCGGGCATTTTGTTGTAGGTTAGGAATTCCCCCTTCGGCCGGTAGAAGCTCCATTTCCTGTCCACGCATTAGACAGCCGGCCGTTGGGGTCGGGCCTGATCAGGGAGGTCACAGCACCACTGACGATGACGACACAGGGGGGTCATGAGGAGATCATTCAGTTTTATCTGATTGACTCTCCTGCATACCCCGTGGTGTTGGGCCTTCCCTGGTTAAGCACCCATGATCCTACCATAGCGTGGCAACAGAGAGCTCTTATGGAGTGTCTGCCCAGTGTATAGGGAGATGTTTAGGTGTTTCCGTAGGGGAGACCTCGGTAGAGAGTCCGAACCAAGTGCCCGCACTGCGCATTCCCCCTGAGTATGAGGATTTAGCACTTGTGTTTAGCAAATCGAGGGCAACACGGCTACCTCCTCATAGACAGGGGGACTGTGCGATAAATCTCCAAACAGGAGCGGCTCTGCCACGGAGTCGTGTGTATCCCCTGTCTCAAGAGGAGACAGCGGCTATGGAGACTTACATAGCCGAGTCCTTGGCACAGGGATAAATACGGTCCTCCACTTCCCCGGTCTCCTCGAGTTTCTTCTTTGTGAAGAAGAAGGACGGGGGATTGCGCCCGTGTATTGATTACCGTAGTCTCAATCAGATCACAGTTAAATACAGTTACCCACTTCCACTGATTGCGACGATGACGGAATCGTTACGCGGAGCGCGGTTCTTCACAAAGTTGGATCTCAGGAGCGCGTATAATCTGGTGCGCATTAGGGAGGGGGATGAATGGAAAACAGCATTTAGCACCACCTCGGGTCATTACGAGTATCTTGTCATGCCATACGGGTTAATGAATGCTCCTTCAGTCTTCGAATCCTTTGTTGACGAGATTTTCCGGGACATGCATGGGCAGGGTGTAGAGGTTTACATCGACGACATCCTAGTGTATTCTTCTACACGAGCCGAGCATGTAGCCCAGGTGCGCCGAGTGTTGAGAAGACTGTTGGAGCATGACTTGTATGTCAAGGCAGAGAAATGCCTGTTCTTCCAGGAGTCCGTCTCCTTTTTGGGTTATCGGTTGTCCGCGTCTGGTGTGGAGATAGAGGTAGACCGGGTATCGGCCGTGCGTAATTGGCAAACTCCAACAACGGTAAAAGAGGTGCAGCAGTTCTTGGGTTTTGCTAATTACTACCGGAGGTTTATTCGGGGTTTTGGACAGGTTGCAGCTCCCATTACGTCCCTGCTAAAGGGGGGTCTGGTTCGTTTGCAGTGGTCGGCTGAGGCGGACAGGGCATTTGTCAAACTAAAGAACCTGTTCACCTCGGCTCCTGTGCTGGCGCATCCGGATCCCTCTTTGCCATTCCAAGTAGAGGTAGACGCGTCCGAGACCGGTATTGGGGCAGTTCTGTCACAGCGGTCCGGCACGCCACCTAAACTCCGCCCCTGTGCGTTCTACTCCAAGAAGCTCAGCTCGGTGGAGCGCAACTATGATGTTGGGGACAGGGAGCTGTTAGCCGTAGTCCAGGCCCTAAAGGTGTGGAGGCATTGGCTTGAGGGGGCTCAACACCCTTTCCTCATTCTGACTGATCACCGTAACCTGGAGTACATCCGGGCAGCTAGGAGATTGAACCCTCGTCAGGCTAGGTGGAACATGTTCCTAACCCGGTTTGTTTTAAGATCACATACATCCCTGGGTCCCAGAATGGTAAGGCAGACGCCCTGTCCCGGCGGTATGACACAGAGGAGAGGTCCAACGAGCCTACTTCCATATTGCCGGAGTCTTGCTTGGTGGCTCCGGTGGTATGGGAGGTCGATGCGAAATCGAGCGGGCACTACGTACCGACCCTACTCCCCCCGAGTGTCCTGTGGGGCGGACGTACGTGCCGCTCGAGATTCGTGATCGTCTTATTTATTGGGCTCATACATCACCCTCCTCTGGACATCCAGGTATTGGCCGGACCGTGCACTGTCTTAGCATGAAATACTGGTGGCCCACGTTAGCTAGGGATGTGAGGGTTTATGTCTCCTCCTGCTCGGTGTGTGCCCAGTGTAAGGCGCCTAGACATTTGCCCAGGGGTAAGCTACATCCCCTGCCCGTTCCACAACGACCATGGTCCCACCTATCGGTGGATTTCGTAACCGACCTACCCCCCTCCCAGGGGAATACCACCATTTTGGTCGTTGTGGATCGGTTTTCCAAGGCCTGTCGTCTCCTTCCCATGCCAGGTCTCCCTACTGCCCTACAAACCGCTGAGGCCCTATTTACCCATGTGTTCCGGCACTATGGGGTCCCCGAGGATATAGTGTCTGACCGAGGTCCCCAGTTCACCTCCCCGAGTTTGGGGGCGTTCATGGAACGGTTGGGGGGTCTCGGTAAGCCTTACCTCGGGGTATCACCCAGAGAGCAATGGGCAGGTGGAACGTGTCAACCAGGATGTGGGTAGGTTTTTGAGGTCCTATTGCCGGGACCGGCCGGAGGAGTGGTCTAGGTTCATTCCCTGGGCAGAGATGGCCCAGAACTCTCTCCGCCACTCCTCCACCAATTTAACACCTTTCCAGTGTGTTTTAGGTTATCAGCCGGTCCTGGCACCATGGCACGAGAGCCAGATCGAGGCCCCTGCGGTGGACGAGTGGATTCGGGCGCTCGGAGGAGACGTGGGACGCTGCCCATGTCCATCTGCAGCGTGCCATCCGTCAACAAAGGCGAGCGCCGATCACCACCGCAGTGAGGGACCAGTATACGCACCGGGAGATCGAGTCTGGCTCTCGACTCGAAACCTGCCCCCTCCGCCTACCCTGCCGGAAGCTGGGTCGGCGGTTTGTGAGGGCCCTTCAAAGTCCTGAGAAGATTGAACGAGGTGTGTTACAGGTTACAACTGCCTATAGAGTATAAAAATATTAACCCCTCGTTCCATGTGTCTCTTCTCAGGCCGGTGGTAGCTGGCCCACTCCAAGAAGATGAGATAGGAGAGAACCCTCCGCCCCCTTTGGACATCGAGGGGCCCCGGCGTACAGAGTCCGGACCATCTTGGACTCGAGGCGCCGGATGAGTGGTCTCCAGTATCTCGTGGAGTGGGAGGGGTACGGTCCGGAGGAACGGTGCTGGGTGCCCAGGAGGGACATACTCGATCCATCCCTCCTGACTGAGTTTCACCGTGGGCATCCCACGCGCCCGGGTCCGCGTCCTCCTGGCCGTCCCCGAGGCCGGGTCGGCGCACGGCTGGAGCCGCGCGTCAAGGGGGGCTACTGTCACGGTTTCGGCCGAGACTGCTCCTCCTCCTGGTTCTGGCAGGCTTCGGCGTTCGCCGTCCCCGGAGTACTAGCTGCCACCGCTCTATGTTTTCGTTATTTGATTGCTTTTGTCTGTCTGTTACACCTGTGTCCATTTGTGTGTTGATTACGTGTCGTATAAGTTCCTTGTTTTGCACTAGTATGATTGTGTGTTGTTTTCACTGTCATGCTGTTCGAGCTACGTGTTTGCACTCTGTTTGTTTTGTGTTTAGTGTTTACGCGTGTATGCGTAATTCTCCCTCGCCTCTTGTTTTGTCGAGGTCGTGTTACTTTTGGACATTTGACTTTGGATTATTAAAGTCTGTTGGACTTAACCTCTGTGTCCTGCGCCTGACTCCTCCACCACATCCACATCGGTTCCCTCCTGACATGTGTCAACAGAACACTGAGGGATAGAGAGCAACTGGACATGCCTAGCTCTGGAACACAGTCCTAGTGGTGCTAGGCTTCTTCACTGGTTTATTTAGCTCTTAATGAAAGAAGAGAGAAGACAACGGAGGGAAAGACTAACAGAGAGGAAAGAGAAGGGGAAGCTGCTGGTACTTTGGGAGACGATGATGAGTTTGCTGAGGAGATAATTCACTGTAGAACAGTAGAGGACTCCCACATACTCCCGCATAACTGACAGATATCTGCTGCTAAGAGAGGCCCACACTCTCATACAGAGAGTACACACATAGAGCGTGATTTACCCTTTGGAGTCATGCACCGTATACCCTGACTGCACATGTACATATGCACGCACGCACAAACACACGCACACACACAGACAGAACTGATTTACTGGCTCCCTGAAGGCCTGATAAAACACTGTCTGCATGACCTCACTTCCTGTTGCTGCAGCCAGCGGGAGGATGGATAGACCTTAACCCGCTGAGTGGTAGAGGAGATGAGGACACATACACACACATTTCCACTCAGGGTGTTTTACTGGCTGGGAATCTGCCCCCCTGACCTTTCCCCTGTCATGCTTTAGGGAGGTGGTCTGATCCTGACCTGTGACCCCCACATTGGCCCTCGAACAAATTAAATCAATTTGTCCTTGGGGGTTAATAATGTTTTCCATCCTATCTATCTATATACAAGTTATAAAACTGAACCTCAACTCTCAGTCTCAATTACAGTTCCAGCAAGTTTAAGAGTGATGTCTGACGTGATGACATCATGAGGTTTTCCAACTTCTATCCCTCGTCGCCAAATCATCCTTCAATTTGAATTCATCTTAAATAATTGTTTGCCCGCTGATGTCTGCATTTAAATTATAGTATGGCTATATAGGAAATGCCTTTTTGGAAGTGAACCCCATCACTCAAGCTTGTGGCGTAAAGCGAGTTTTAGAAGATACATTTTCAGTGGACAACTTTCTTCTTTAATCGGGTGCAATGTGCCGAGGAGTGAGGAAATACCTGGCCACAATTCCTGGCAAGCCCTGGGAGAATCTACTTCCATATGGACCATGACTTCAGATCAGTCCTTAGCAAAGCTGCACTGTTGAAAATGGTCAGACGGTAATTACTACGAATGGCTTCTTCAAACAGGTAAGATGACAGAGGTACCGGGAGTCCAAGGCCAGACTCAGCGAGATGACGGAGCACGTGGCACCCTATTCACATTGAACTACTTTTGACCAGTGCATTATATAGAGAATAGGGGGGTTGTAGGAGCTATTCATCATGTTTGTGTTCTATTGATTTAATCCCTATATTTACCTGTTTAGCACCTGACTGCCCCGCTGATTTACATTTCCCCCATTGAATATATAAAAGGCTGCCAGGTGAATGAGAAAATTAGCTGCAATTTTTAAAGGAACCGGTTGACTTTGTCTTTTAGCTAGCTAGGTCTTTTAAATTTGCAAAAATAAAAATAAAAAGACACAATTGATGAAGGACGATGATTATGAAGACTAAATACATAAAATGTAAATGTTTGAGGACAGGGTTTTGTTCTTTCTGGATTCCACTAGAATGACGCTATTAGAGATCTCGCACATGAAGCCCTACCTAGACTGCAAGTGCCGGCATTTTTTCCTCTGATCTAAAATAAAATATCGCAATGCCCCAGGGCAGTGATTGGGGACATTGCCCTGTGTAGGGTGGCGTCTTTCGGATGGGATGTTAAATGGGTGTCCTGACTCTCTGTGGTCACTAAAGATCCCATGGCACTTATTTTAAGAGTAGGGGTGTTAACCCCGGTGTCCTGGCTAAATTCCCAATCTGGACCCTCATACAATCATGGACACCTAATTAATATTAATAATATGCCATTTAGCAGACGCTTTTATCCAAAGCGACTTACAGTCATGCGTGCATACATTTTTTTGTGTATGGGTGGTCCCGGGGATCGAACCCACTATCTTGGCGTTACAAGCGCCGTGCTCTACCAGCTGAGCTACAGAGGACCACATCCCCTGCTTCCAATTGGCTCATTCATCCCGCCTCCTCTCCCCTGTAACTATTCCCCAAGTCGTTGCTGTAAATTAGAATGTGTTCTCAGTCAACTTACCTGGTAAAATAAGGGTCAAATAAAAAATACATTAAAATTGTGTGGGTGGGAACTAGTGTGCCTGAGAGCACAGACAATTTTCAACCGTTTCATATCGTACTCTTTCTGTTAGTGACAATGATTTAAGAAAATAACTGAAAATAAACGGACTAAAATTATTGGATTTCTCTCTTTTATTGGATTGTGTGCAATGGAATTATCCCCAGGTCACTAGTAAGTGGCATCAATAACTTTTTGTATTTGCCACTACAAACTGGTGAGATGACAGAGAGGTACCAGGAGGCCCAGGTCAAGGCCAGACTCAGTGTAATAATTGATGGAGGAGTGGGAGCAGGAGAGGTGGCCAGAGAGGTGTCCAGAGAGGGATGGAGGAGAGGGGGCAGGAGAGTGGGCCAGAGAGGGATGGAGGAGAGGGGGCAGGAGAATAGGCCAGAGAGGGATGGAGGAGAGGGATGGAGGAGTGGGAGCAGGAGAGGTGGCCAGAGAGGGATGGAGGAGAGGGGCCAGGAGAGTGGGCCAGAGAGGGATGGAGGAGAGGGGGCAGGAGAGTGTGCCAGAGAGGGATGGAGGAGTGGGAGCAGGAGAGGTGGCCAGAGACGGATGGAGGAGAGGGGGCAGGAGACAGCCACTGATGGGGGATGAGGGGTAAGAGCAGTGTTGCTCATCGGAGGCGTGTACCACTGACACATACACACACACACCAGAGGAGGCTGGTAGGAGGAGCTATAGGAGGATGGGCATATTGGAATGGCTGGAATGGAATAAATGGAACGGTATCAAACACATCAATTATATGGAAACTCTTCCATTTATTCCATTCAAGCTATTACAATGAGCCTGTCCTCCTATACCTCCTCCCCACCAGCCTCCTCTGACACACACGTATACATAAACACACTAGGCATTCATGCACCTAAGGGTATTCTGTTGATGCCTCTCTCTCTCTCTCGTTGCATCCAATGGCAGTGTACGCGATAAGCTAATGCAAGGAGCTGCTTGTGGTTTTGCCATCTCTAACGCAGTTCCACCTCCGATTTGATAGAATCTAGCCCTTCACATTGCATTATCCAGTAACCACATCAACCTTTAATCCACATCTTATACTTTTCTCATATTTTGTGTGTTCTTTCTTCCATATGGGAATGAATGCTGACAAATAAATGCTCATATTATTTTATTGATGAAGTATTCCACTAAATGAAAGAAGATAGAAATGAACTTTTGACCAATGTTAGCTGATAATATTTACTCTTCCATATGCGTTGTGTTCTTACATCTTCTTCAGTATGAGGTCTGGGATGTACACCATGTGATTTTCTTTGCCATATGCCTTTTTCAACAGCTTTTCTCTTTCTTTCTCCCTCTGTTTCTTTTCGTTATAGTTCCTTGCCACCTCGTCCAGGTGGGCTTTCACCCTCTCCTTATTCTTTCCTCACTTCTTCCTTACTCTCTGCTTTTCTAGCTCTGAGCAGTTCTTTTACTTTGTTCTTCTCCAACAAGTCTCTTTCTTTCCTCTCCTTTTTCTCCTGCTTTGCCCTGACTCTCTGGGCGCGTTTAGTTTCCATCTGAAAGAGAAAGTCCATACATGTTGGTCAGTGATCTGAAATATTATTATTACTCCTTCTCTAGCATGCAGTCAACTTAATCTGTTGAATCTGATAGTATAACCATTAGGAGGTGACTTATGACCTCCCTGAACTGTGACTGGTTAAATGGAGTACTGTACCTGTGCCTGCTCTTGCTCTCTGAACCTCAGGACAGTCTGCATCTGGTACAGCTTTATGTACGCCTCCTTCATCCTCTCCACCTGTCAGGAGTTGCTATGGTAGGTGTGGTTTGGAATCAGGCGCAGGAGGCAGAAGTAAAGTCCAACAAAAAATCTTTAGTTGAATCACAACAAATATCCAAAACCAGCCCGGAGGCGAGAAAAGCGCGCGCAGGCGTATACAAACGGGCGCAAGTGCGTAATCTACTCCTAAAACACAAACAAGGAGGAAAGCACAAAATAGCGCACCAAAATACATGCAGCGCAGCAACACGACATGGAACAATTACACACAACACCTAACTAACAACAAGGAAACTAAATAGGGTGCTAATTGAGACATAACACAAAACAGGTGTGACAAACAGACAAAACCAATCAAACAAGAAACATAGAGCGGTGGCAGCTAGTACTCCGGAGACGACGACCGCCGAAACCTGCCCGAACAAGGAGGAGGAGCAGCCTCGGCGAAACCGTGACAGTACCCCCCCTTGACGCGCGGCTCCAGCCGTGCGCCGCCCCCGGCCTCGGGGACGACCAGGAGGACGCGGAGCAGGGCGCGTAGGGATGACCACGATGGAATTCGGTCAGCAGGGACGGATCCAGAATGTCCCTCCCTCGGCACCCAGCACCGCTCCTCCGGACCGCACTCCTCCCACTCCACGAGATATTGGAGACCCCCCCATCCGGCGTCTCGAATCCAGGATGGTCCGAACAGTGTACGCCGGAGCCCCTCGATGTCCAACGGGGGCGGAGGAGTCTCCTCAATCTCAAAGTCCTGGAGTGGACCAGCTACCACCGGCCTGAGGAGAGACACATGGAACGAGGGGTTAATATTCTTGTAATCAATGGGCAGTTGTAACCTGTAACACACCTCGTTCAATCTCCTCAGGACTTTAAAAGGCCCCACAAACCGCCGACCCAGCTTCCGGCAGGGCAGGCGGAGGGGCAGGTTTCTGGTTGAGAGCCAGACTCGATCTCCAGGTGCGTACACTGGCCCCTCACTGCGGTGTAGGTCGGCGCTCGTCTTCTGTCGATGGATGGCTCGCTGCAGATGGACGTGTGCAGCGTTCCACGTCTCCTCCGAGCGCCGCACCCACTCATCCACAGCAGGGGCCTCGATCTGGCTCTCATGCCACGGTGCCAGAACCGGCTGGTACCCTAACACACACTGGAAAGGGGTTAGTCTCGTGGAGGAGTGGCGGAGAGAGTTCTGTGCCATCTCGGCCCAGGGCACATATCTCGCCCACTCCTCCGGCCGGCCCTGACAATATGACCTCAGAAACCTACCCACATCCTGGTTGACTCGTTCGACCTGCCCATTACTCTCCGGGTGGTAACCCGAGGTAAGGCTCACCGAGACCCCCAACCGTTCCATAAATGCTCTCCAGACTCTGGAGGTAAACTGGGGGCCTCGATCAGACACTATATCCTCGGGTACCCGTAATGCCGGAAGACGTGAGTAAATAGAGCCTCAGCGGTCTGTAGGGCAGTAGGAAGACCCGGCATGGGAAGGAGACGACAGGCCTTCGAGAACCGATCCACAACAACCAGGATGGTGGTATTCCCCTTGTGAGGAGGGAAGGTCGGTAACAAAATCCACCGAGAGGTGAGACCAGGAGTCGTTGTGGAACGGGCAGGGGTTGTAATTTACCCCTGGGCAAGTGTCTGGGCGCCTTACACTGGGCACACACTGAGCAGGAGGAGACATAAACCCTCACATCCCTGGCTAACGTTGGCCACCAGTACTTCGTACTAAGGCAGTGCACTGTCCGGCCAATACCTGGATGTCCAGAGGAGGGGACGTGTGAGCCCAATAAATCAGCCGATCCCGGACCTCGAGCGGGACGTACGTCCGACCCACCGGACACTGTGGAGGGCTAGGGTCGGTGCGTAATGCCCGCTCGATCTCCGCATCGACCTCCCACACCACCGGTGCCACCAGACAAGACTCCGGTAGTATTGGAATGGGCTCCACGCACCTCTCCTCCGTGTCATACCGCCGGGACAGGGCATCTGCCTTCCCGTTCTGGGACCCAGGGATGTAAGTGATCTTGAACACAAACCGGGCGAGAAACATAGTCCATCGAGCCTGGCGAGGATTCAGTCTCCTAGCTGCCCGAATGTATTCCAGGTTACGGTGGTCGGTCAGGAATGAGGAAAGGGTGCTGAGCCCCTCAAGCCAATGCCTCCACACCTTTAGGGCCTGTACTACGGCTAACAGCTCCCTGTCCCCTACGTCATAATTCCCGCTCCGCCGGACTGAGCTTCTTAGAAATAAAAGCACAGGGGCGGAGCTTAGGTGGTGTGCCGGACCGTTGTGAAAGAATTGCCCCGATACCGGCCTCAGACGCGTCCACCTCTACTTGGAAGGGTAAAGTGGGATCCGGGTGCGCCAGCACCGAGCCGAGGTAAACAGGTCCTTCAGTCTCCCAAAGGCCCTGTCTGCCTCAGCCGACCACTGCAAGCGCACTGGACCCCCTTAAGAAGAGACGTTATGGGAGCTGCCACCTGTCCAAAACCCCGGATAAACCTTCGGTAGTAATTCGCAAAACCCAAGAACCGCTGCACCTCTTTAACCGTAGTTGGGGTTTGCCAATTACGCACGGCTGACACTCGGTCCACCTCCATTCTCACCCCTGACGCAGACAACTGGTAACCCAAAAAGGAGACTGACTCCTGAAAGAACAGACATTTCTCGGCTTTGACATACAGGTCATGCTCCAACAGTCTCCTCAATACCCTGCGCACCAGGGCTACATGCTCGGCCCGAGTAGAACTGTACACAAGAATATCATCTATGTACACCACTACTCCCTGCGCCTGCATGTCCCGGAAAATCTCATCTACAAACGATTGGAAGACTGATGGAGCATTCATTAACCCATATGGCATGACGAGATACTCGTAATGGCCGGAGGTAGTACTAAATGCTGTCTTCCACTCATCGCTCCCTCCCTAATGCGCACCAAGTTATATGCGCTCCTGAGGTCCAATTTTGTGAAGAACTGTGCCCCGTGTAATGACTCCGTCATGGTCGCAATCAGCGGGAGTGGATAACTATATTTCACAGTCACCTGATTGAGACCGCGGTAATCAATACACGGACGCAAACCTCCATCCTTTTTCTTCACAAAAAAGAAGCTAGAGGACGCGGGAGAAGTGGAGGGCCGTATGTATCCCTGTCTCAGAGACTCGGCAATGTAAGTCTCCATTGCCCTTTTCTCCTCCTGTGACAAAGGATACACATGGCTCCGCTGGAGCGCAGCTCCTGTCTGGAGGTCTATCGCACAATCCCCCTGTCTATGAGGTGGCAACCTTGCCGCTCTGGTCTTACTAAACACGAGTGCCAAATCCTCATACTCAGGCGGAATGTGCAGTGCTGGCATCTGGTTCGGGCTCTCCACCGAGGTCGCCCCTACGGAAACACCCAGACATAGCCCCTCACACTGAGCAGACCACCCTTTAAGAGCCTTCTCTCGCCACGAAATCGTAGGATCATGGGTAATCAACCAGGGAAGCCCCAGTACCACCGGATACGCAGGAGAGTCGATCAGATAGAGTTGAATCGTCTCCTCATGACCCCCTGCGTCATCATCCTAAGTGGCGCCGTGACCTCCCTAATTAACCCAGATCCCTAACGGACGACTATCTAAGGCATGTACAGGGAAGGGTTTATCGACTGGAAGGAGGGGAATCCCTAACTTAACACAGAATTTACGATCTACAAAATTCCCAGCTGCGCCTGAATCGACTAGCGCCTTATGCTGGGAACGAGGTGCAACCTGTGGGAAACAAACAGGTAATGTAATGTGCACGACAGAAAGCTCTGGGACATGGAACAATTACACACAACACCTAACTAACAACAAGGAAACTAAATAGGGTGCTAATTGAGACATAACACAAAACAGGTGTGACAAACAGACAAAACCAATCAAACAAGAAACATAGAGCGGTGGCAGCTAGTACTCCGGAGACGACGACTGCCGAAACCTGCCCGAACAAGGAGGAGGAGCAGCCTCGGCCGAAACCGTGACAGTACCCCCCTTGACGCGCGCTCCAGCCGTGCGCCGCCCCGGCCTCGGGGACGACCAGGAGGACGCGGAGCAGGGCGCGTAGGATGACCACGATGGAATTCGGTCAGCAGGGACGGATCCAGAATGTCCCTCCTCGGCACCCAGCACCGCTCCTCCGGACCGCATCCCTCCCACTCCACGAGATATTGAGACCCCCATCCGGCGTCTCGAATCCAGGATGGTCCGAACAGTGTGCGCGGAGCCCCTCGATGTCCAACGGGGCGGAGGAGTCTCCTCAATCTCAAATCCTGGAGTGGACCAGCTACCACCGGCCTGAGGAGAGACACATGGAACGAGGGGTTAATATTCTTGTAATCAATGGGCAGTTGTAACCTGTAACACACCTCGTTCAATCTCCTCAGGACTTTAAAAGGCCCCACAAACCGCCGACCCAGCTTCCGGCAGGGCAGGCGGAGGGGCAGGTTTCTGGTTGAGAGCCAGACTCGATCTCCAGGTGCGTACACTGGCCCCTCACTGCGGTGTAGGGCGGCGCTCGTCTTCTGTCGATGGATGGCTCGCTGCAGATGGACGTGTGCAGCGTTCCACGTCTCCTCCGAGCGCGGCACCCACTCATCCACAGCAGGGGCCTCGATCTGGCTCTCATGCCACGGTGCCAGAACCGGCTGGTACCCTAACACACACTGGAAAGGGGTTAGTCTCGTGGAGGAGTGGCGGAGAGAGTTCTGTGCCATCTCGGCCCAGGGCACATATATCGCCCACTCCTCCGGCCGGCCCTGACAATATGACCTCAGAAACCTACCCACATCCTGGTTGACTCGTTCGACCTGCCCATTACTCTCCGGGTGGTAACCCGAGGTAAGGCTCACCGAGACCCCCAACCGTTCCATAAATGCTCTCCAGACTCTGGAGGTAAACTGGGGGCCTCGATCAGACACTATATCCTCGGGTACCCCGTAATGCCGGAAGACGTGAGTAAATAGAGCCTCAGCGGTCTGTAGGGCAGTAGGAAGACCCGGCATGGGAAGGAGACGACAGGCCTTCGAGAACCGATCCACAACAACCAGGATGGTGGTATTCCCTTGTGAGGAGGGAAGGTCGGTAACAAAATCCACCGAGAGGTGAGACCAGGGTCGTTGTGGAACGGGCAGGGGTTGTAATTTACCCCTGGGCAAGTGTCTGGGCGCCTTACACTGGGCACACACTGAGCAGGAGGAGACATAAACCCTCACATCCCTGGCTAACGTTGGCCACCAGTACTTCGTACTAAGGCAGTGCACTGTCCGGCCAATACCTGGATGTCCAGAGGAGGGGGACGTGTGAGCCCAATAAATCAGCCGATCCCGGACCTCGAGCGGGACGTACGTCCGACCCACCGGACACTGTGGAGGGCTAGGGTCGGTGCGTAATGCCCGCTCGATCTCCGCATCGACCTCCCACACCACCGGTGCCACCAGACAAGACTCCGGTAGTATTGGAATGGGCTCCACGCACCTCTCCTCCGTGTCATACCGCGGGGACAGGGCATCTGCCTTCCCGTTCTGGGACCCAGGGATGTAAGTGATCTTGAACACAAACCGGGCGAGAAACATAGTCCATCGAGCCTGGCGAGGATTCAGTCTCCTAGCTGCCCGAATGTATTCCAGGTTACGGTGGTCGGTCAGAATGAGGAAAGGGTGCTGAGCCCCCTCAAGCCAATGCCTCCACACCTTTAGGGCCTGTACTACGGCTAACAGCTCCCTGTCCCCTACGTCATAATTCCGCTCCGCCGGACTGAGCTTCTTAGAAATAAAAGCACAGGGGCGGAGCTTAGGTGGTGTGCCGGACCGTTGTGAAAGAATTGCCCCGATACCGGCCTCAGACGCGTCCACCTCTACTTGGAAGGGTAAAGTGGGATCCGGGTGCGCCAGCACCGAGCCGAGGTAAACAGGTCCTTCAGTCTCCCAAAGGCCCTGTCTGCCTCAGCCGACCACTGCAAGCGCACCGGACCCCCCTTAAGAAGAGACGTTATGGGAGCTGCCACCTGTCCAAAACCCCGGATAAACCTTCGGTAGTAATTCGCAAAACCCAAGAACCGCTGCACCTCTTTAACCGTAGTTGGGGTTTGCCAATTACGCACGGCTGACACTCGGTCCACCTCCATTCTCACCCCTGACGCAGACAACTGGTAACCCAAAAAGGAGACTGACTCCTGAAAGAACAGACATTTCTCGGCTTTGACATACAGGTCATGCTCCAACAGTCTCCTCAATACCCTGCGCACCAGGGCTACATGCTCGGCCCGAGTAGAACTGTACACAAGAATATCATCTATGTACACCACTACTCCCTGCGCCTGCATGTCCCGGAAAATCTCATCTACAAACGATTGGAAGACTGATGGAGCATTCATTAACCCATATGGCATGACGAGATACTCGTAATGGCCGGAGGTAGTACTAAATGCTGTCTTCCACTCATCGCCCTCCCTAATGCGCACCAAGTTATATGCGCTCCTGAGGTCCAATTTTGTGAAGAACTGTGCCCTCGTGTAATGACTCCGTCATGGTCGCAATCAGCGGGAGTGGATAACTATATTTCACAGTCACCTGATTGAGACCGCGGTAATCAATACACGGACGCAAACCTCCATCCTTTTTCTTCACAAAAAAGAAGCTAGAGGACGCGGGAGAAGTGGAGGGCCGTATGTATCCCTGTCTCAGAGACTCGGCAATGTAAGTCTCCATTGCCCTTTTCTCCTCCTGTGACAAAGGATACACATGGCTCCGCGAGCGCAGCTCCTGTCTGGAGGTCTATCGCACAATCCCCCCTGTCTATGAGGTGGCAACCTTGCCGCTCTGGTCTTACTAAACACGAGTGCCAAATCCTCATACTCAGGCGGAATGTGCAGTGCTGGCATCTGGTTCGGGCTCTCCACCGAGGTCGCCCCTACGGAAACACCCAGACATAGCCCCTCACACTGAGCAGACCACCCTTTAAGAGCCTTCTCTCGCCACGAAATCGTAGGATCATGGGTAATCAACCAGGGAAGCCCCAGTACCACCGGATACGCAGGAGAGTCGATCAGATAGAGTTGAATCGTCTCCTCATGACCCCCTGCGTCATCATCCTAAGTGGCGCCGTGACCTCCCCCACTAACCCCAGATCCTAACGGACGACTATCTAAGGCATGTACAGGGAAGGGTTTATCGACTGGAAGGAGGGGAATCCCTAACTTAACACAGAATTTACGATCTACAAAATTCCCAGCTGCGCCTGAATCGACTAGCGCCTTATGCTGGGAACGAGGTGCAACCTGTGGAAACAAACAGGTAATGTAATGTGCACGACAGAAAGCTCTGGGACATGGAACAATTACACACAACACCTAACTAACAACAAGGAAACTAAATAGGGTGCTAATTGAGACATAACACAAAACAGGTGTGACAAACAGACAAAACCAATCAAACAAGAAACATAGAGCGGTGGCAGCTAGTACTCCGGAGACGACGACTGCCGAAACCTGCCCGAACAAGGAGGAGGAGCAGCCTCGGCCGAAACCGTGACAGTACCCCCCTTGACGCGCGGCTCCAGCCGTGCGCGCCCCCGGCCTCGGGGAACGACCAGGAGGACGCGGAGCAGGGCGCGTAGGATGACCACGATGGAATTCGGTCAGCAGGGACGGATCCAGAATGTCCCTCCTCGGCACCCCAGCACCGCTCCTCCGGACCGTACCCCTCCCACTCCACGCAGATATTGGAGACCCCCCATCCGGCGTCTCGAATCCAGGATGGTCCGAACAGTGTACGCCGGAGCCCCCTCGATGTCCAACGGGGCGGAGGAGTCTCCTCAATCTCAAATCCTGGAGTGGACCAGCTACCACCGGCCTGAGGAGAGACACATGGAACGAGGGGTTAATATTCTTGTAATCAATGGGCAGTTGTAACCTGTAACACACCTCGTTCAATCTCCTCAGGACTTTAAAAGGCCCCACAAACCGCCGACCCAGCTTCCGGCAGGGCAGGCGGAGGGGCAGGTTTCTGGTTGAGAGCCAGACTCGATCTCCAGGTGCGTACACTGGCCCCTCACTGCGGTGTAGGTCGGCGCTCGTCTTCTGTCGATGGATGGCTCGCTGCAGATGGACGTGTGCAGCGTTCCACGTCTCCTCCGAGCGCGCACCCACTCATCCACAGCAGGGGCCTCGATCTGGCTCTCATGCCACGGTGCCAGAACCGGCTGGTACCCTAACACACACTGGAAAGGGGTTAGTCTCGTGGAGGAGTGGCGGAGAGAGTTCTGTGCCATCTCGGCCCAGGGCACATATATCGCCCACTCCTCCGGCCGGCCCTGACAATATGACCTCAGAAACCTACCCACATCCTGGTTGACTCGTTCGACCTGCCCATTACTCTCCGGGTGGTAACCCGAGGTAAGGCTCACCGAGACCCCCAACCGTTCCATAAATGCTCTCCAGACTCTGGAGGTAAACTGGGGGCCTCGATCAGACACTATATCCTCGGGTACCCCGTAATGCCGGAAGACGTGAGTAAATAGAGCCTCAGCGGTCTGTAGGGCAGTAGGAAGACCCGGCATGGGAAGGAGACGACAGGCCTTCGAGAACCGATCCACAACAACCAGGATGGTGGTATTCCCTTGTGAGGAGGGGAAGGTCGGTAACAAAATCCACCGAGAGGTGAGACCAGGGTCGTTGTGGAACGGGCAGGGGTTGTAATTTACCCCTGGGCAAGTGTCTGGGCGCCTTACACTGGGCACACACTGAGCAGGAGGAGACATAAACCCTCACATCCCTGGCTAACGTTGGCCACCAGTACTTCGTACTAAGGCAGTGCACTGTCCGGCCAATACCTGGATGTCCAGAGGAGGGGGACGTGTGAGCCCAATAAATCAGCCGATCCCGGACCTCGAGCGGGACGTACGTCCGACCCACCGGACACTGTGGAGGGCTAGGGTCGGTGCGTAATGCCCGCTCGATCTCCCGCATCGACCTCCCACACCACCGGTGCCACCAGACAAGACTCCGGTAGTATGGGAATGGGCTCCACGCACCTCTCCTCCGTGTCATACCGCCGGGACAGGGCATCTGCCTTCCCGTTCTGGGACCCAGGGATGTAAGTGATCTTGAACACAAACCGGGCTAGAAACATAGTCCATCGAGCCTGGCGAGATTCAGTCTCCTAGCTGCCCGAATGTATTCCAGGTTACGGTGGTCGGTCAGAATGAGGAAAGGGTGCTGAGCCCCCTCAAGCCAATGCCTCCACACCTTTAGGGCCTGTACTACGGCTAAGAGCTCCCTGTCCCCTACGTCATAATTCCGGCTCCGCTGGACTGAGCTTCTTAGAAATAAAAGCACAGGGGCGGAGCTTAGGTGGTGTGCCGGACCGTTGTGAAAGAATTGCCCCGATACCGGCCTCAGACGCGTCCACCTCTACTTGGAAGGGTAAAGTGGGATCCGGGTGCGCCAGCACCGGAGCCGAGGTAAACAGGTCCTTCAGTCTCCCAAAGGCCCTGTCTGCCTCAGCCGACCACTGCAAGCGCACCGACCCCCCTTAAGAAGAGACGTTATGGGAGCTGCCACCTGTCCAAAACCCCCGGATAAACCTTCGGTAGTAATTCGCAAAACCCAAGAACCGCTGCACCTCTTTAACCGTAGTTGGGGTTTGCCAATTACGCACGGCTGACACTCGGTCCACCTCCATTCTCACCCCTGACGCAGACAACTGGTAACCCAAAAAGGAGACTGACTCCTGAAAGAACAGACATTTCTCGGCTTTGACATACAGGTCATGCTCCAACAGTCTCCTCAATACCCTGCGCACCAGGGCTACATGCTCGGCCCGAGTAGAACTGTACACAAGAATATCATCTATGTACACCACTACTCCCTGCGCCTGCATGTCCCGGAAAATCTCATCTACAAACGATTGGAAGACTGATGGAGCATTCATTAACCCATATGGCATGACGAGATACTCGTAATGGCCGGAGGTAGTACTAAATGCTGTCTTCCACTCATCGCCTCCCTAATGCGCACCAAGTTATATGCGCTCCTGAGGTCCAATTTTGTGAAGAACTGTGCCCGTGTAATGACTCCGTCATGGTCGCAATCAGCGGGAGTGGATAACTATATTTCACAGTCACCTGATTGAGACCGCGGTAATCAATACACGGACGCAAACCTCCATCCTTTTTCTTCACAAAAATGAAGCTAGAGGACGCGGGAGAAGTGGAGGGCCGTATGTATCCCTGTCTCAGCGACTCGGCAATGTAAGTCTCCATTGCCCTTTTCTCCTCCTGTGACAAAGGATACACATGGCTCCGTGGGAGCGCAGCTCCTGTCTGGAGGTCTATCGCACAATCCCCCCTGTCTATGAGGTGGCAACCTTGCCGCTCTGGTCTTACTAAACACGAGTGCCAAATCCTCATACTCAGGCGGAATGTGCAGTGCTGGCATCTGGTTCGGGCTCTCCACCGAGGTCGCCCCACGGAAACACCCAGACATAGCCCCTCACACTGAGCAGACCACCCTTTAAGAGCCTTCTCTCGCCATCGAAATCGTAGGATCATGGGTAATCAACCAGGGAAGCCCCAGTACCACCGGATACGCAGGAGAGTCGATCAGATAGAGTTGAATCGTCTCCTCATGACCCCCTGCGTCATCATCCTAAGTGGCGCCGGACCTCCCCAATTAACCCAGATCCTAACGGACGACTATCTAAGGCATGTACAGGGAAGGGTTTATCGACTGGAAGGAGGGGAATCCCTAACTTAACACAGAATTTACGATCTACAAAATTCCCAGCTGCGCCTGAATCGACTAGCGCCTTATGCTGGGAACGAGGTGCAACCTGTGGGAAACAAACAGGTAATGTAATGTGCACGACAGAAAGCTCTGGGTAAGTAGGGCGCCTACTCACCTGGGAGGACTCCCCAATGTGTGACCTGCCATCTCCCTCACCAGGGGACCCTCCCCAGCACCTAGCCGCGGTGTGCCCTCCGCGGCCACAGTTGGTGCAGGAGACTGCCCCCCTCGGGTTCCTTCCTCTCTTCCCTCTAGCGCCAGCACCTCCAAGCTCCATCGGGCTCTGCTCGGAGGCGCTGGAGGGTGGAATGGGAGGCCCCCACCTGGGACGTCCGTGGGTCGCGAGCAGGGTGTCCAGCCGAATGGCCATGTCCACCAGCTGGTCAAATGTTAGTGTAGTATCCCTGCACGCTAACTCCCTGCGGACGTCTTCCCGAAGGCTACATCTAAAGTGGTCTATGAGGGCCCTCTCATTCCACCCTGCATCGGCCGCTAGAGTCCGGAACTCCAGCGCAAACTCTTGAGCGCTCCTCATCCTCTGTCGGAGGTGGAATAGACGCTCCCCCGCCGCCTTCCCCTCTGGTGGATGGTCGAAGACAGCACGGAAGCGGCGTGGGAGAACTCCGCAGGTGACTGTGGCGGCGTCTATTCCCTTCCATTCGGCGTTGGCCCACTCCAACGCCTTGCCGGTGAGACAGGAGATGAGGGCGGAAACGCTCTCGTATCCCGAGGGCGCCGGGTGTATGGTGGCAAGGTAGAGTTCCACTTGTAATAGGAACCCCTGACACCCGGCAGCGGTGCCGTCGTACGCCCTCGGGAGCGAAAGCCGAATCCCACTGGGTTCCGGTAGTTGGACGGGCGGGCTGTCCGATGGTGATGGTGCGATAGGTGGGGGTGTGGGTACCCCGCTGGTTTCCCATCGATGGAGGGTGTTCATTACGCGGTCCAAGGCGTGCCCGATCTGGTTGATTCGATCCTCTTGACCGCGAAGACGCTCCTCCATGATGTCGGTGGGTGCTCCTGCTGATTCCATATGTGGTGTGTAATTCTGTCAGGAGTTGCTATGGTAGGTGTGGTGTGGAATCAGGCGCAGGAGGCAGAAGTAAAGTCCAACAAAAAATCTTTAGTTGAATCACAACAAATATCCAAAACCAGCCCGGAGGCGAGAAAAGCCCGCGCAGGCGTATACAAACGGGCGCAATCAACAAGTGCGTAATCTACTCCTAAAACACAAACAAGGAGGAAAGCACAAAATAGCGCACCAAAATACATGCAGCGCAGCAACACGACATGGAACAATTACACACAACACCTAACTAACAACAAGGAAACTAAATAGGGTGCTAATTGAGACATAACACAAAACAGGTGTGACAAACAGACAAAACCAATCAAACAAGAAACATAGAGCGGTGGCAGCTAGTACTCCAGAGACGAAGACCGCCGAAACCTGCCCGAACAAGGAGGAGGAGCAGCCTCGGCCGAAACCGTGACACCACCACATCCCTCTTCTCTATTGCCCATCTCTCTTTGTCCCTTTGCATTTTCTCAATTTCACTACTCTTTCTCTCCCGCTCCTCTGTAATCTTCCAGTTCTCCTTCTCCATCTCTCTCTTTTCCATCTCCCATCCCTTCTTCTCTTGTCCATTCAGGCACAGAATCCTCATCTTTTCTCTTTCCAGAGCCTCTATCGCTCTCTCCTTCTCTCTCAGCTCAATTATCCACTCCTCTGCTGCCTGCGTGCTCCTCCTCTTAATCTCCTCCTTCTCCTTCATCCATCTTTCCCCCGTTGATCCAAGAGGCTTCGTAGGCCAGCCTTGGCCTTGGCCCATCTCCCCCTGTCCTCCTTCCAGGCTACTAGGGTCTGATTCCTCTCCTGGTCTGCTTTGGCCAAAGCTGTCTCCAAACCATTTCTTATGAGGTTCCATCCATTCCTCTCTCTCACCCTCTCCTTCCCCACCCTTTCATTCTCAGCTAACAGTCTCTTCTTGTTCTCAACTGTCACCTTCCATAACTTGGCCACTACTTAACACTGTAGAAACTCTGGAATCACACTTTGTTGGCATAAAGACACCCACAATCTCTCCTTCTATCTCGGTACATTCTGTGTTGCACCAACGAGTGTTCAGTCCTTGCACACCATATAATGGAGGGTGTCATTCCAAAATACCCCTTCGCTGCATTGAACCTGCTAATTACCAAGACAGTTGAACGTTAAAATGATTGAGAATGACTTTCACCACTAAATAAACTTCCACAGTTTGACAAAGACACATCAGGGGAAAACAGCTACTCGTATTAAAAACCTTTCTACATCTGAATGAGTTTTCTACAGAGATGAAGCACAGTGGTCAAACAGCAGTGTTGACACTGTGACTATGGTGGGGCTGTTAAGCATGAAACACACTGAGAATCTCACTGCCGATATACTGCCCATGAGTACTTACTTTACATTACTGACTTTATTGTCCCCATGGGGACATTTTTGTTGCACTATCATGCACATTTTTAAAGTGGCGTTTATACAGTAGACAACAAATTGACAATACAAAATTCATAACAGTTACATACAGTATATATCAATGAAAGAGACTAGCCTGCTGGCCTTACTGGTGGATAGGAACATTAGCCCAAGCTGTTTAGGAGGGATATCAAACCTGGCACAAATGTTTGTCTAGTTCTGTTTTTCCTGCCGGGGGGTGCCCTATACCTGCACCCAGAGGGGAGTAGTTCAAAGTTCAGGTACGGGGGTGGCTTGGGTCTAAAATGTTTTGTGAGCCTTGCTGAGGGCTCTGAACTTCAAGATCTCATCACCTTGCTTGCTGTGGTGATAATCCTTCTCAGCATATTTTCCTGTCTGACAGTGGCATTGCCAAACCAACAAACAATGCAAAAAGTTTAAATACTAAGATTTGTAAAACACAGTCAGTATAGTACAGTTAACATTAAAAGATCCCAGCTTTTTGAGAAAGTACAGTCTCTGTTGACTCTTTTTGTAAATCAGGTCTGTAGATTTACTCTACTGAAGCTTATTGTCTAAGTGGACAGTCAGATATTTGTATTCCTCTACAATCTCTATGTTCTGACCTCTGATAGATGTTGCAGAGGTGGGTGTTGTTCGCTTCCTGAAGTCTATCTATGCACATCTCTTTGATCTTGTTGGTATTGAGGACCAAGTGTGATTCATCACACCATCCTACAAAGTCATTTAGTACTGGGCCATGACAGAGGGAGGCCGTTCCTTCTCTTGCTAGAACAAAAATGGTACCTGCTGCGTGCCGACCCAGTAGCAACGAACCTACCGATTCTACTTGTAGAATAGCAATGCTTGTCAGTGGCCAATAACTTGACTTTGAGCCAGTCAGAGAGCACGAAACCCCATGTGGGGGAGCCAGCAATTATTTATTTTTAAAGAGGGCATTTTCTGCGTACATCCACAGATGAGCCAGTCACACTTCATATGCAATGTAGGCTATGGGATGGTAGCTAGATAAGTGCACAGACGCAATGCACACAACACTAAATACTTCCTCCAAGACAGCTAACCACTGTAGTTAGTATTGCCATTATAATTAAATCACAATGGATTAGATAGTTTCCATTAAACAGCTGCCTGTGTTAGCTGCCTAGTTAGTGCAATGTCCTTAGCTAGCTAGCTATGTTGTGCTAGCTAGCGAATAATGCTAACATTAACTAGTTAGCTAAACATTTGGCTATGGGCTGGCACTGGCAATATGGGATTATGGAGAGTGCCTTAAATTGTTTCTTCATCATCTTGCTAGGTAGTTATCTAGTAGTGGCCATCTGGCTAGTATCAACAAGGGCTTTGTACAAAATAACGACATTAGCGCAGATAACTTGGAATCTAGACCATGCAATACGCACATATATGCATTGCCAAACAACGCTACTACCACCTTCTGGTTTGGAGTATTTTAACAAGGCTGAGTGGCTGACGACTTCCAAGGTCTTTGCTGTGTGAACAAATACAGTGTGAATACATTAGTGAATACATAAAATATGTATTCACTAACTGTAAGTCGCTCTGGATAAGAGCCGTCTGCTAAATGACTAAAATGTAAATGTAAATGAACACATAAGAGATTGACAGCCGACACTGTTCAGAGGTGCTAAGTACTAGATAAAGGTGAAATAAAAAAAATAAAAAACTGTCGGCAGGCAAACGTTTGACAATCCAACCGGTGTGTCTGAGCTTTTAGAGGAGGGGAGACACCCTTCTGTGCGTCTGTCACAGCTGAAGACTAACACAGAGGAAGAGGGCTGTTGGTCTGAGAGGAGGAGTGAAAAGGAAGGTAGGGAGAGAGATCAGGGCCTAAAGTGCTTAACAGTCCAGAGAGAGGAGTGTGAGAAAGCCATCAAGGAGACCACACCTCTGTTAAAATGAAGAAGCACCAGTAACTACAACCACAACCCCCTCTGCTTCCTCCCCTGGCCCCTCTCTACTATCCCCTCATTACCACTGGTGGTCCTGGAGGTAGAGCTCAGTGTTGCCAGATTGGGTAGTTTCACACCTAAAAGAAATGCGATGCAAGAAACATACAAATCCCGCCCACCCAGCTCACAGAGAAATCTGTTAAAATGTGGCTACTTTTTAGTGGATTGGGCAGGATTTTGGTTCTGATTGTGCTAGAAAGTGGCAATAGAATCTGGCAACACTGGTAGAGCTATACCGGCCTTGGGGTGGGGAAGAAAGCCTCCGAGCAGCCTCCGAAGTATGCTTTTATATTTTCCTTTAAGTGGAAAACATCAGATTTGTTCATGTTTAGCCTCTGGAAGACTATACATAGACTGAAAACTCAGAATGGATCCTGCTGAACAACTAGCAGTGAGTAATGATAGGATGTGTCAACAGAACACTGAGGGATAGAGAGCAACTGGACATGCCTAGCTCTGGAACACAGTCCTAGTGGTGCTAGGCTTCTTCACTGGTTTATTTAGCTCTTAATGAAAGAAGAGAGAAGACAACGGAGGGAAAGACAAACAGAGAGGAAAGAGAAGGGGAAGCTGCTGGTACTTTGGGAGACGATGATGAGTTTGCTGAGGTGCCAAGATAATTCACTGTAGAACAGTAGAGGACTCCACATACTCCCGCATAACTGACAGATCTCTGCTGCTAAGAGAGGCCCACACTCTCATACAGAGAGTACACACATAGAGCGTGATTTACCCTTTGGAGTCATGCACCGTATACCCTGACTGCACATGTACATATGCACGCACGCACACACACACGCACACACACAGACAGAACTGATTTACTGGCTCCCTGAAGGCCTGATAAAACACTGTCTGCATGACCTCACTTCCTGTTGCTGCAGCCAGCGGGAGGATGGATAGACATTAACCCGCTGAGTGGTAGAGGAGATGAGGACACATACACACACATTTCCACTCAGGGTGTTTTACTGGCTGGGAATCTGCCCCCCTGACCTTTCCCGTGTCATGCTTTAGGGGAGGTGGTCTGATCCTGACCTGTGACCCCCACATTGGCCCTCGAACAAATTAAATCAATTTGTCCTTGGGGGTTAATAATGTTTTCCATCCTATCTATCTATATACAGTGGGGAGAACAAGTATTTGATACACTGCCGATTTTGCAGGTTTTCCTACTTACAAAGCATGTAGAGGTCTGTAATTTTTATCATAGGTACACTTCAACTGTGAGAGACGGAATCTAAAACAAAAATCCAGAAAATCACATTGTATGATTTTTAAGTAATTAATTTGCATTTTATTGCATGACATACGTATTTGATCCATCAGAAAAGCAGAACTTAATATTTGGTACAGAAACCTTTGTTTGCAATTACAGAGATCATACGTTTCCTGTAGGTCTTGATCAGGTTTGCACACACTACAGCAGGGATTTTGGCCCACCTCCATACCTTCTCCAGATCCTTCAGGTTTCGGGGGCTGTCGCTGGGCAATACGGACTTTCAGCTCCCTCCAAAGATTTTCTATTGCGTTCAGGTCTGGAGACTGGCTAGGCCACTCCAGGACCTTGAGATGCTTCTTACGGAGCCACTCCTTAGTTGCCCTGGCTGTGTGTTTCGGGTCGTTGTCATGCTGGAAGACCCAGCCACGACCCATTTTCAATGCTCTTACTGAGGGTTGTTGGCCAAGATCTCGCGATACATGGCCCCATCCATCCTCCCCTCAATACGGTGCAGTCGTCCTTTCCCCTTTGCAGAAAAGCATCCCCAAATAATGATGTTTCCACCGCCATGCTTCATGGTTGGGATGGTGTTATTGGGGTTGTACTCATCCTTCTTCTTCCTCCAAACACGGGTGAGTGGAGTTTAGACCAAAAAGCTCTATTTTTTGTCTCATCAGACCACATGACCTTCTCCCATTCCTCCTCTGGATCATCCAGATGGTCATTGGCAAACTTCAGATGGGCCTGGACATGCGCTAGCATGAGCAGGGGGACATTGCGTGCGCTGCAGGATTTTAATCCATGACGCGTAGTGTGTTACTAATGGTTTTCTTTGAGACTGTGGTCCCAGCTCTCTTCAGGTCATTGACCAGGTCCTGCCGTGTAGTTCTGGGCTGATCCCTCACCTTCCTCATGATCATTGATGCCCCATGAGGTGAGATCTTGCATTGAGCCCCAGACCGAGGATGATTGACCGTCATCTTGAACTCCTTCCATTTTCTAATAATTGCGCCAACAGTTGTTGCCTTCTCACCAAGCTGCTTGCCTATTGTCCTGTAGCCCATCCCAGCCTTGTGCAGGTCTACAATTTTATCCCTGATGTCCTTACACAGCTCTCTGGTCTTGGCCATTGTGGGAGAGGTTGGAGTCTGTTTGATTGAATGTGTGGACAGGTGTCTTTTATACAGGTAACGAGTTCAAACAGGTGCAGTTAATACAGGTAATGAGTGGAGAATAGGAGGGCTTCTCAAAGAAAAACTAACAGGTCTGTGAGAGACGGAATTCTTACTGGTTGGTAGGTGATCAAATACTTATGTCATGCAATAAAATGCAAATTAATTATTAAAAAATCATACAATGTGATTTTCTGGATTTTTGTTTTAGATTCCGTCTCTCACAGTTGAAGTGTACCTATGATAAAAATTACAGACCTCTACATGCTTTGTAAGTAGGAAAACCTGCAAAATCGGCAGTGTATCAAATACTTGTTCTCCCCACTGTACAAGTTATAAAACTGAACCTCAACTCAGTCTCAATTACAGTTCCAGCAAGTTTAAGAGTGATGTCTGACGTGATGACATCATGAGGTTTTCCAACTTCTATCCCTCGTCGCTTAAATCATCCTTCAATTTGAATTCATCTTAAATAATTGTTTGCCCGCTGATGTCTGCCTTTAAATTATAGTATGGCTATATAGGAAATGCCTTTTTGGAAGTGAATCCCATCACTCAAGCTTGTGGCGTAAAGCGAGTTTTAGAAGATACATTTTCAGTGGACAACTTTCTTCTTTAATCGGTGCAATGTGCCGAGGAGTGAGGAAATACCTGGCCACAATTCCTGGCAAGCCCTGGGAGAATCTACTTCCATATGGACCATGACTTCAGATCAGTCCTTAGCAAAGCTGCACTGTTGAAAATGGTCAGACGGTAATTACTACGAATGGCTTCTTCAAACAGGTAAGATGACAGAGGTACCGGGAGTCCAAGGCCAGACTCAGCGAGATGACGGAGCACGTGGCACCCTATTCACATTGAACTACTTTTGACCAGTGCATTATATAGAGAATAGGGGGTTGTAGGAGCTATTCATCATGTTTGTGTTCTATTGATTTAATCCCTATATTTACCTGTTTAGCACCTGACTGCCCCGCTGATTTACATTTCCCCCATTGAATATATAAAAGGCTGCCAGGTGAATGAGAAAATTAGCTGCAATTTTTAAAGGAACCGGTTGACTTTGTCTTTTAGCTAGCTAGGTCTTTTTAAATTTGCAAAAATAAAAATAAAAAGACACAATTGATGAAGGACGATGATTATGAAGACTAAATACATAAAATGTAAATGTTTGAGGACAGGGTTTTGTTCTTTCTGGATTCCGCTAGAATGACGCTATTAGAGATCTCGCACATGAAGCCCTACCTAGACTGCAAGTGCCGGCATTTTTTCCTCTGGTCTAAAATAAAATATCGCAATGCCCCAGGGCAGTGATTGGGGACATTGCCCTGTGTAGGGTGGCGTCTTTCGGATGGGATGTTAAATGGGTGTCCTGACTCTCTGTGGTCACTAAAGATCCCATGGCACTTATTGTAAGAGTAGGGGTGTTAACCCCGGTGTCCTGGCTAAATTCCCAATCTGGACCCTCATACAATCATGGACACCTAATTAATATTAATAATATGCCATTTAGCAGACGCTTTTATCCAAAGCAACTTACAGTCATGCGTGCATAATTTTTTTTGTGTATGGGTGGTCCCGGGGATCGAACCCACTACCTTGGCGTTACAAGCGCCGTCTTCTACCAGCTGAGCTACAGAGGACCACATCCCCTGCTTCCAATTGGCTCATTCATCCCGCCTCCTCTCCCCTGTAACTATTCCCCAAGTCGTTGCTGTAAATTAGAATGTGTTCTCAGTCAACTTACCTGGTAAAATAAGGGTCAAATAAAAAATACATTAAAATTGTGTGGGTGGGAACTAGTGTGCCTGAGAGCACAGACAATTTTCAACCGTTTCATATCGTACTCTTTCTGTTAGTGACAATGATTTAAGAAAATAACGAAAATAAATGGACTAATATTATTGGATTTCTCTCTTTTATTGGATTGTGTGCAATGGAATTATCCCCAGGTCACTAGTAAGTGGCATCAATAATTTTTTGTATTTGCCACTACAAACTGGTGTGATGACAGAGAGGTACCGGGAGGCCCAGGTCAAGGCCAGACTCAGTGTAATAATTGATGGAGGAGTGGGAGCAGGAGAGGTGGCCAGAGAGGTGTCCAGAGAGGGATGGATGAGAGGGGGCAGGAGAGTGGGCCAGAGAGGGATGGAGGAGAGGGGGGCAGGAGAATAGGCCAGAGAGGGATGGAGGAGAGGGATGGAGGAGTGGGAGCAGGAGAGGTGGCCAGAGGGGATGGAGAGAGGGGCCAGGAAGTGGGCCAGAGAGGATGGAGAGAGTGTGCCAGAGAGGATGGAGGAGTGGGAGCAGGAGAGGTGGCCAGATGGAGGAGAGGGGCCAGGAGAGTGGGCCAGAGAGGGATGGAGGAGAGGGGGCAGGAGAGTGTGCCAGAGAGGGATGGAGGAGTGGGAGCAGGAGAGGTGGCCAGAGACGGATGGAGGAGAGGGGGCAGGAGACAGCCACTGATGGGGGATGAGGGGGTAAGAGCAGTGTTGCTCATCGGAGGCGTGTACCACTGACACATACACACACACACAGAGGAGGCTGGTAGGAGGAGCTATAGGAGGATGGGCATATTGGAATGGCTGGAATGGAATAAATGGAACGGTATCAAACACATCAAACATATGGAAACTCTTCCATTTATTCCATTCCAGCCATTACAATGAGCCTGTCCTCCTATACCTCCTCCCACCAGCCTCCTCTGACACACACGTATACATAAACACACTAGGCATTCATGCACCTAAGGGTATTCTGTTGATGCCTCTCTCTCTCTCTCGTTGCATCCAATGGCAGTGTACGCGATAAGCTAATGCAAGGAGCTGCTTGTGGATTTGCCATCTCTAACGCAGTTCCACCTCCGATTTGATAGAATCTAGCCCTTCACATTGCATTATCCAGTAACCACATCAACCTTTAATCCACATCTTATACTTTTCTCATATTTTGTGTGTTCTTTCTTCCATATGGGAATGAATGCTGACAAATAAATGCTCATATTATTTTATTGATGAAGTATTCCACTAAATGAAAGAAGATAGAAATTAACTTTTGACCAATGCTAGCTGATAATATTTACTCTTCCATATGCGTTGTGTTCTTACATCTTCTTCAGTATGAGGTCTGGGATGTACACCATGTGATTTTCTTTGCCATATGCCTTTTTCAACAGCTTTTTCTCTTTCTTTCTCCCTCTGTTTCTTTTCGTTATAGTTCCTTGCCACCTCGTCCAGGTGGGCTTTCACCCTCTCCTTATTCTTCCTCACTTCTTCCTTACTCTCTGCTTTTCTAGCTCTGAGCAGTTCTTTTACTTTGTTCTTCTCCAACAAGTCTCTTTCTTTCCTCTCCTTTTTCTCCTGCTTTGCCCTGACTCTCTGGGCGCGTTTAGTTTCCATCTGAAAGAGAAAGTCCATACATGTTGGTCAGTGATCTGAAATATTATTATTACTCCTTCTCTAGCATGCAGTCAACTTAATCTGTTGAATCTGATAGTATAACCATTAGGAGGTGACTTATGACCTCCCTGAACTGTGACTGGTTAAATGGAGTACTGTACCTGTGCCTGCTCTTGCTCTCTGAACCTCAGGACAGTCTGCATCTGGTACAGCTTTATGTACGCCTCCTTCATCCTCTCCACCACATCCCTCTTCTCTATTGCCCATCTCTCTTTGTCCCTTTGCATTTTCTCAATTTCACTACTCTTTCTCTCCCGCTCCTCTGTAATCTTCCAGTTCTCCTTCTCCATCTCTCTCTTTTCCATCTCCCATCCCTTCTTCTCTTGTCCATTCAGGCACAGAATCCTCATCTTTTCTCTTTCCAGAGCCTCTATCGCTCTCTCCTTCTCTCTCAGCTCAATTATCCACTCCTCTGCTGCCTGCGTGCTCCTCCTCTTAATCTCCTCCTTCTCCTTCATCCATCTTTCCCCCCGTTGATCCAAGAGGCTTCGTAGGCCAGCCTTGGCCTTGGCCCATCTCCCCCTGTCCTCCTTCCAGGCTACTAGGGTCTGATTCCTCTCCTGGTCTGCTTTGGCCAAAGCTGTCTCCAAACCATTTCTTATGAGGTTCCATCCATTCCTCTCTCTCACCCTCTCCTTCCCCACCCCTTTCATTCTCAGCTAACAGTCTCTTCTTGTTCTCCACTGTCACCTTCCATAACTCCATTTACCTTTTATCTTTCCACCATTTGTCTCTTTTGTCCATACCTCTTGCTTTCATTCTCAGCTGACAGCCTCGTGTTCTCCACGGTCAACTTCCCTATCTTGGCCAAGTGCAGTATGTTCTGACCTTCAGCTTTGCCATCTTGAGCTCCATCTTTTTAGTTTTCCCTTTCTAGCTGACAGCCTGTTTTCCTCTTGGCCAAGTGCAGTATGTTCTGCACCTTCAGCTTTGCCATCTTGAGCTCCATATTTTTTCTGTCTGACACTGCACTTTCTCTCTGTTTCTCAAACAACTCTCTCTCCAGCTTCCATTGGTAGCAGTTTACCTCAATAGAAGCCTCAGTCTCCCTTATCTGTCTCAGCAACTCTTCAATTAGCCTTTCTCTTTCTTGCTCTGGTTCCACCCTCACCTTGTTGACTTCCTCCAACACCTCTCTCTGCAGCTTCCACCGGTAGTGGTCTACCTTGTTACAAGTCTCAATCTCCTTTCTCATTCTCAGCAGCCCCTCCATTTCTCTTTGTCTTTCTATCTCTCGTTCCCCCCTCATCTTGTTGCCTTTCTCCATCTCCTCACTTTCAGTCATCTCTTTGTCCATCTCAATGACTTCTCTCTGCATCAATATGTATGGAGAAACATGTATTCCTTATTTTTTTTATTTTGTGTGAATCTTTTCCATGTCATTTTCTTAAAACTGTCTGGCCATGCCAGTTTTTCCAACTTCAGTTACCTTCAGGCTAACTGGTATAATTTATTAAATGGTAATAAGTAGGCCTACCTTCACTGATTTCCTTAGAAGTCAAACACTTTTACACATTATTATGTTCTAACTCACCTCTCCTCCGCGATGTCTGTCCACTTATGAAGATTTAAAAAGATATACACTTGAGTAGTTATGGTGTGGTGAATGGATATGCTGGTTGTTTTCTTTGGTTTGGAACTTGTTGTAGCCAAGTTCTAATTCCAAATTCTATGGTTGTAGCCTAGCTTAATTGTTGAGTCATAATGAGATTGGAATGTTGGCTTGAATTCTGTATTATGGACAAAAATCTCAGAATTCTGAAGATTTTAGAATTATATTTAAAAATTATTGTTTGTCATACATTCTATATACATCATTCTAGCCCTTGGATGCTCTCTCAGAGTTATAAGTCTTATATTCTCAGCCCAAAAGAAATTTGGTCTATTTCAAAAATATTCAAAATAAGGATTACTTTGTAAGTATTGGTTGTCATGGTGCCGTGAGGAAGCCTAGGCTCTGTTATCCCACACACACACACTCACTTAAAGACCTTGAAGTTTGGTTTGGAAACAACATCACTATTTGTCCTGGCAATTAAGGTCTGTCTTCTGGAACACTCATGAAAAAAGAGAATGGTTTTTGTTTAAGTTGTCCACTTTAAAAACCCTTCAGCTTCTTCTCGCTGAGTTGCTTGAGGACACGGTAGCGCTGTGGCGAGGAGGCACAAGATAGGTCCTTAAAATAACATAACTAAGGCTACTTAACACTGTAGAAACTCTGGAATCACACTTTGTTGGCATAAAGACACCCACAATCTCTCCTTCTATCTCGGTACATTCTGTGTTGCACCAACGAGTGTTCAGTCCTTGCACACCATATAATGGAGGGTGTCATTCCAAAATACCCCTTCGCTGCATTGAACCTGCTAATTACCGAGACAGTTGAACGTTAAAATGATTGAGAATGACTTTCACCACTAAATAAACTTCCACAGTTTGACAAAGACACATCAGGGGAAAACAGCTACTCGTATTGAAAACCTTTCATTATGGCGATAGCTATTTGCTGCAGTGACTGAGAGCCAATTGAGGCCCAGTATTCTCAGTGCTTCTGGGGCCTGTGCAGTGCAGGTGAATGGTGTGCGTGTGTGTATGTGTGAAATGTAGGATTGTCTGAGCACAAACAGAGCTACTTATTTTGGCAACGCATGAAGCAGAGTTAGCAAACAGCTTGAGTGATGAATGACAGGCTGCTAGGAGAGGCAGAGAACCCAAAGATCCTTCCTCACTCACACTCCCAGAAAAAGCTTTTGAGTTGCTGTGGATCCAGTGGTTTGTGTGTGTGTGTGTGTGTGTGTGTGTGTGTGTGTGTCCAGTGTGTGTGTGTGTCCAGTGTGTGTATGTGTGTGTGTCGGTATGTGTGTGTGTGTGTATCCTGTGTGTATGTGTGTGTGTGTCCAGTGTGTGTGTCCAGTGTGTGTGTGTGTGTGTGTGTGTGTGCAGTGTGTGTGTCCAGTGTGTGTGTCGTGTTTGTGTCCTGTGTGTGTGTGTGTCCAGTGTGTGTGTGTGTGTGTGTGTGTCTCAGTGTGTGTGTGTGTCCAGTATGTGTGTGTGTGTGTGTCCAGTGTGTATGTGTGTGTGTGTCCAGTGTGTGTGTATATGTGTGTTTGTCCGGTGTGTGTGTGTGTGTGTGTGTGTGTGTGTGTGTGTGTCTAGTGTGTGTGTCAAGTGCGTGTGTGTCCAGGGTGAGTGTGTGTTCAGTTTGTGGAAACACAAACACACACACACACACACTGGACACACACACACACTGGACAAACACACACACTGGACACACACACACACTGGACACACACACAAACACACTGGACACACACACAGGACACACTCACACACTAGACACACACACTGGACACACACACTGCACACACACACTACACATACACACACACCAGAGACACACACACACACACACACACACACACACACACACACACACACACACACACACACACACTGGACACACACTGGACACACACACACACAGGTCACACACACACTGGACACACACACACACAGAAACACACACACACACACACAAGACACACACACACACACACACACAAGACACACACACACACACACTGGACATACACACACACACTGGACACACACACAAACTGGACACACACACACAAACTGGACACACACAGTGGACACACAGGACACACACACACACAGGACACACACACAGGCACTGGACACACAGACACACACACACACACACAAACTGGACACACACACACACATACTGGACACACACACACACACACTGGACACACACACACACACTGGACACACACACAGACACACACACACACACTGGACACTCGACAAACACACACACACACAAGTCACACACAGACTAGACACACACACACACACACACTCGACACATACACACATGTACTGGACACACACACACACACTGGACACACACACAGACAAGCATTCTTACCACCGCTTGGACAAAGTTATATGCTGAGTGTGTGTGTGTGTGTGTGTCCATTGTGTGTGTGTGTGTGTGTGTGTGTGTGTGTGTTCAGGTGTATCCCTCAATGACTGTCTGTTCTTCTGCTTACCGCTACAGTGTGGAACATGGTGGAGAGAACACAATGAAACCTGGACTTAGAAAATGTGAGTGTTGTCTGCTGTGAAGAATATGACTAAGAATAAGTCTTAATTCAAGTGAAGTCAAAGTCAAAGACCACCATCATTACTTACTTGGTCATATTAAATATCAGCTGTAGTTCTACAGAAGCACAAATCAGGAAAGTTTACAAAGAGTTGCTTTGACAATGTGTGTGTCTGTGTTTGTGTGTGGCATGTTCGTCTTAAGTTAGAAATGTGTGTGTGTGTGTGTTCAGAAAGTGTATGTGTGTCCATTGTGTGTGTGTGTGTTTGTGTTCAGGATGTGTGTGTTTGTGTCTGTGTGTGTTCAGTGTGTGTGTGTGTGTGTGTGTGTGTGTGTTCAGGATGTGTGTGTGTTCAATGTGTGTGTGTGTGTAATTAATGGGAATAAGTGTGTTTTATTTTACCATACAGTATAACATATGATCAGAACTGATCTGAGGAGAACAGAAAGGTGACATGGAGGAGAGAGAAGCAGCCGTATCCTGATCACCCAGAGAGATTTGAGGACTGGGAACAGGTGCTGTGTAGAGAGGGTCTGACTGGGCGCTGTTACTGGGAGGTAGAGTGGAGTGGGAGAGGGGCTGGTATAGGAGTGGCATATAAAGGAATCAGCAGGAGAGGAGGGGGTGATGACTGTGGGATTGGATGGAATGACAAGTCCTGGAGTCTGTTCTGCTCTGACAACAGTTACTCTGCCTGTCACAATAATAAGTCCACTACCATAGACGTCCCCTCCTCCAGCTCCCACAGAGTAGGAGTGTATCTGGACTGGCCAGCCGGCACTCTGTCCTTCTACAGAGTCTCCTCTGACACACTGACCCACCTGAACACATTCCACTCCACATTCACTGAGTCCCTCTATCCAGGGTTTAGGGTTAATCATGTTGACTCCTCAGTGTCCCTGTAAATAATAACCATGGTAACACTGACACACACACACACACACTGGACACACACACACACTGGCCACACACACACATACACTGGACACACACACACACTGGACACACACACTGGACACACACACACTGGACACACACACACACACTGGACACACACACACTGGACACACACACACACTGGCCACACACACACACACACTGGACACACACACACACTGGACACACACACTGGACACACACACACTGGACACACACACACACACACTGGACACACACACACACACACTGGACACATACACACACTGGACACACACACACTGGACACACACACACACTGGACACACACACACACACACACACACACACACACACTGGACACACACACACACTGGACACACACACACTGGACACACACACACACCCACACACACACACACTAGATTCACACACACACACACTGGACACACACACACACTGGACACACACAAACACTGGACACACACACACACACACACACACACACACACTGGACACACACACACACACATACTGAACACACACACACACTGGACACACAATGACACACACTGGAAACACAAACACACTTGATACACACACACTGTACACACTCACACACACACACTGAACACACACACACCGGACAAACACACACTGGATACACACACACACACACACAGGACACACACACACTGATCACACACACACACACACTGGACACACACAGGACAAACACACCCACACACTGGACACACACACACACAATGGACACACACACACTCTGGACACACACACACTGGACACACACACACACACACACACTGAACACACACACACTGGACACACACACACTGGACACACACACTGGACACATTCACACACACACACACACACACACACACACACACACACACACTGGACAAACACACACACACACACACATGACACGCACTCATACACACTGGACACACACTCATACACACTGGACACACACACATACACACTGGAAACACACACAGGACACACACATACACACTGGACACACACACACACCTGACACACACACACACACACAGGACACACACACACACACTGTACACACACACTCACACACACTGGACACACAAACACACACCTGACACACACACTCACACACACAGGACACACACACACACTGGACACACACACACACACACTGGACACACACACTCACACACACTGGACAAACACACACACACCTGACACACACACAGGACACACACACACACACACACTGGACACACACACTAGACACACACACACACACAAACACTGGACACACACACTGGACACACACAAACACTGGACACACACACATACGCTGGACACACACACACACACACTCACACATGGACCCACACACATACACACTGGACACACACACACACTGGACACACACACACACTGGACACACACACACAGACTGAACACACACACACACACACACACAGGACACACACAAACACAATGGACACACACACACACACACACACACACACACACACACTGGACACACACACTCACACACACTGGACACACACACATACACACTTACACACACACACACTCACACACACTGGACACACTCACACACACTGGACACACACACACTGGACACACACACTCACACACACTGGACACACACACATACGCTGGACACACACACACCTGACACACACACAAATAGGACACACACACAGGACACACACACACACACTGGACACACACACACACACACTGGACACACTCACACACACACACACACTGGACACACACACTCACACACACTGGACACACACACACACCTGGACACACACACATACACACTTACACACACACACACACACACACACTGGACACACACACTCACACACACTGGACACACACAAACACATACACACACTGGACGCACACACTGGACAAAAACACATACGCTGGACACACACACACTGGACACACACACACACTCACACTGGACCCACACACATACACACTGGACACACACACACACAACACACACACATACACACTGGACACACACACCTGACACACACACACACAGGACACACACACTGGACACACACACACACACACACACACACACACTGGACACAAACACACACACTGGACACACACACTCACACACACTGGACACACACTGGACACACACACACACACACACACACTCACTGGACACATTTCCATGTGTTGGATTTTGATGAAAGGAAATCCCATATAGCCTACTGGACAGGACTTTGCTATGGCATCTTCTGTTTGGGTGTCTCAGGTCAGGTCTGAGCCATGATCAGAATGTGTCTCTGTGTCTATTTCCAGCCCTAACATTTCTACCTGTCCTGATCTAGTGTTTCACCCCTGACCTCCTCACACCGTCTCACTGTCCATGTCTGCTTTTAGCTCCCACCTCTACTTCACTGTGTTATAATGGACCTTATGCTTGTTATGTTACCTCTGTAACCAGTTATCAAACATACTGACCTTTCTGACCCTATCCCATGGCCCTACTTTCTACAACTGAACATTTAAATTCCTCTATGAGTTTTGTTTAGTGTCCATTTACTTATGTATGTATTTGTTGTATATTGGGGTTGTGCTGCAGAGCATCATGGGGGTTTGTATGTGTTGAGATGATCACGTTCCAGATAAATGGTTGAACTGATTCCTGTCTCCTGTCTCATCATTATTGAATTGTTATACAGACGTGGTTATAAAACCCACGAGACATAACAACAGATTGGTGATGAGTAAGTCTGAATCTACAGGAACTATTCTGTCTGGAAGAAGTGGGTTTTTACAACTGTTTAAAACTGTTATTTTCTGTGGTACAGTCTAGGCTAATGTTAGCACAGTGTATTGCTAGCAGAGGCAAGTGCATAGTCCAGCTAGCTAAGAGAGAGCGTTAACATCGTCATGGACGGCAGAAAAGGACTGGAGACGGACGTCGGAGCGGGAAAACAAAATGATTAAAAGGGAGGAACATACAGTGATTAAAGGAAAGGACATTTATTCAACTGTGAAGATGTACTTTGGAATAAAGAATTGCTAAATGAGCGAACTTAGGAGGAAACGTCAGTGAGTGAAGTGAATAAAGATCACGTGACTGAGGAAAATATTGCTGTGGTTGAGGACAATATTGAAGTGAGTGACAATCGCTTATTGAGAAAGGAAAAATTATTGGAATTGTTGGAAACATTGGACAATTTGATGTAAGTATTGATCAGTGGAGCTCATATACAGAACGGTTTGAATATTTTGTTCTTGTAAATGACATGGATGAGGACAACATTGTGCCTCCATGTTTTAGTGTAATGGGGCCAAAGACATTTAATTTACTAGGCAGCCTGCTACAGCCAGACAGAACAGGTAATAAGACGTATGGGGATATTGTGGAGATACTTAAAGGACATTTTTCACCAGAACTACTAGTTTATGCTGAAAGGTTCAGGTTCCACGGGAGACATCAGGAAGAGGGAGAATCAGTAACAATGTTTGCTGCTGCATTAAAGAAACTATCAGAACACTGAGTTTAATGCTGTTCTAAATGACATCATTAGAGACAGACTAGTATGTGGGCTACGGAGTGAAGCTACACAAAAGAGACTGTTGACTGAAAGTCATCTGACCTTGGCAAAGGACATTGAAATCAGTGTGTCCATGGAACTAGCTGCTAAAGAGGCTCACCAGTGGAGTTCATCAGGAACTTAGTGGGTTCATCTAACAATCCTAATCACCAGCTGATACATTGTAATCTCATACACAGGGTATACCTTCCACCTAGAAAACATCATTTAATGAACATATTAGCCTCTCTTCTGTGTGATCTATGTAATCAATGTAAGGTTCTGTATTTATTTTTCTCAGTTCACCTTGTGTTCTTGAACGTAGCCCTGTTTCTTTGTGTTCTTGAACGTAGCCCTGTTTCTTTGTGTTCTTGAACGTAGCCAGGTTTCTTTGTGTTCTTGAACGTAGCCCTGTTTCTTTGTGTTCTTGAACGTAGCCCTGTTTCTTTGTGTTCTTGAACGTAGCCCTGTTTCTTTGTGTTCTTGAACGTAGCCCTGTTTCTTTGTGTTCTTGAACGTAGCCCTGTTTCTTTGTGTTCTTGAACGTAGCCCTGTTTCTTTGTGTTCTTGAATGTAGCCCTGTTTCTTTGTGTTCTTGAACGTAGCCCTGTTTCTTTGTGTTCTTGAACGTAGCCCTGTTTCTTTGTGTTCTTGAACGTAGCCCTGTTTCTTTGTGTTCTTGAACGTAGCCCTGTTTCTTTGTGTTCTTGAACGTAGCCCTGTTTCTTTGTGTTCTTGAACGTAGCCCTGTTTCTTTGTGTTCTTGAACGTAGCCCTGTTTCTTTGTGTTCTTGAACATAGCCCTGTTTCTTTGTGTTCTTGAACGTAGCCCTGTTTCTTTGTGTTCTTGAACGTAGCCCTGTTTCTTTGTGTTCTTGAACGTAGCCCTGTTTCTTTGTGTTCTTGAACGTAGCCCTGTCTTTCATTTTTGTTCATTGATTCCACCTGTGTCAGTTACTCCCCTATAGAGTATTCATTACAGTACCCTAATGTTAAGTGTCATAAATGTATAGTTATTAGGTGCTGACATCTTTAAAGATAATAAGAAAGAGGGAAAAAGATAGAAACTAAATGAAATGATGAAAGTATAAAATAGTAACCATCTGGTGAGCTAATACCCTGACCCTACCCCAAACCCACCAACCCCCTCCCCAACTGAGGGAGTTAATAAACCATACCCTTAGACGCTAGTCTTTAAGATGGATGTACCTATTATGCATAGCATCGCCCCAAAGAGGTTCATTCTAAATTATATGGATATGGCATTAGAAGTGCACTGACTGTTCCCTGTAACATGAATATATTGTTAGTCGAGTCACAAAATACAATTTGAATCAAAGCGACAAACATCGGCAACAATAATGACTGGACTATTTATCCCCACTTGAGCATGTCTCAACAACAACAACAACAACAGAGGATGTGTTCATAGTCACCAACAGCGCCTACCCGCACACACAAATGTCAACCAATCGTTCACCTTTATTTAACCAGGTAAGCCAGTTGAGAACAAGTTCTCATTTACAACTGCGACCTGGCCAAGATAAAGCACCAAGGCGCCCTGAAACCTGCGCTGCGAAACAAACGCACCCAAGCAGCACAGGAAAAAAGACATCAAGCTATGATGAATAAATGGAAACCTTTACCAGACGATAACTATTATCCCTCAAACATAAAATAGAGACAATTAGTTAAACAATCACCTTCCTCCTGAGTTCACCCTACCAACCCCCCCATTATATATATTTATATACACATGTACACACACACACACACAACTGTACAGCTATCAGCTAGCTGGCAATTAGGTGTCCAGCCAGTGAGTAGCTTCTCCCTGCCTCGGTATCACTAACGCTAGCATACATCTCTAACAATAAACAAGCCAGCAAACGTAATAGTAGCTCAAATTCCCTGAAGTAATATAAACTACATAGTTAGGCTTGAAACCCAGTCAAAAGCCACATCACTATTTAACCAAACCCCACTGGACCTCTATGGGTAAAATAAAAGTATCCAGAAAGAAAATGTAACTACCTGGCATAGTGTGGCTGTAGCTATAGTAACACCCTGGTAAACTTAGCGAGCTGGCTAAATAGTGCAGTCAACATTAGCTATGATACAACTTTACCTGGCCTGTCATTATGGTGCTAGCCATCTAGCCAGCCAGCCAGTCAACATTAGCTATGATCCAACTTTACCTGGCCTGTCATTATGGTGCTAGCCATCTAGCCAGCCAGCCAGCCGATCCTATGAGTCATTTGGTTGTATCCTCATGTTCTAACAGTTCACTATCCACTGTATCCAAGTTCAAAAGACAGTTCCTCCTGATGTAGTAGACGGGAACAAGTCAAGGAGTTCTTTCCTCATGTATGTTTCAGCCGTCTTCACAGAGTCAAATGTGCGCTCACCATTCTTGGTGTACGTCCACAAAGTCGTCGGGTAGCAGCAGGCCGTATGCCCAGCCAGCCTGCCGCAGAAGCCTCTTCAGTGGGGAGAAAGCCATCCTCCTCTTGTGTAGTATGGGAGAAAGGTCTGGAAAGATCATCATTCTGGCATCTCCGTACTTGAGCTCTCCCTTTGCTCGGGCATCAGAGAGGATGCGGACAGTGTCCTGGTACCGTAGAAATGTAATGACAAATGCCCTGTGTGCAACCTGGCCAGGCAGCCGCCTCCGTAGGGTGCGATGGGCCCTCTCCATTTCCAGTGGGTGCGCGGAAGGGGGTAGATCCAGAATTTTGGGACTCCATTCCTGTAGAAAGGAGATGGCGTCTCGCCCCTCCACGGCCTCCGGGAAACCTTGAAATCTCAAATTCAAGCACTTTTGGAAATTTTCGTAAGAATCAAATTTCTCGAGTTTAGAGATGGCATCTTCCAACTTCTTGTGCTTTTGATCCACTTCCAGGCGGACGTCCAGGATGGCAGCCTGTTGGTCAGCATGATCTTTTTGTAACTTTGTCACTCGTTCCCTTAGTGACTTTCTGGTCTTCGTGGAGTTTATCGACCAGCACATCAATTTTGCTGAGGCGTTCAGAAAGTGTCTCTTGGATTTTAGTTATACCCTTGTCCATCACCATTCTGAACCATGCTGGTGCTTCTTCCGAGCTAGCATCCACCGAGGCCGAAGAAGGGCTGTGAGACACTAGCGGTTCTGGGGGGGCAGTGCTCCTGTGACAACAAGCTTGGACCCCCTTGTGGCCCCTCTAAATGCTGAGTCTGAAATAATTATCACAGAATACATTTTTGCGATCATGTTTTATTTTATTGATTTTTTTTACATCCGTTATTAGACAGTGGCAAAGCGTTAGTTCAAACTTTGAATGACTACAGGGATGAGTCATTTTCTGATGACCTATGGAATGAAGTGTTGAACACAGCTGAGCAATGTGATACTGCAATACAGCCCCCTGCAAAACCACCAAAAAAGCTAAGCTCTCAATTTAATGGAGACTGTCTACTCAGTACAGTAGGTCAGAGGTCAGATTCAGAAATAGATTAAGACAGTTTTCGTACAACCTTTTTCTACCCTGTCTTAGATCAGATGCTCAATGAGCTTAACAGATGATTCTCTAGCAAAAACTGTGACATAATGAATGGCATCCAAACTCTAAACCCCAAAAGTGATGCATTTCTCAAAGAGAAGTCCCTGTTTCCATTTGCTAGAATGTATGAATCAAATATTGAGGACTTGGGGCATGAACTACATCAGTTCAGAAGAATTTGACAAAGGAAAATCCAGAGTGGCATGCAGAGACCCTCCAGTGTAGTAGAGATAGCATTATTCATTCAGCCTTATAAAGTTTTCTTTCAGCTCTTTAAACTGGGCAGAATATCTGTTTCAATCCCTGTTAGTACCGCTTCTTATGAACAGAGTTTTTCTGCTCTAAAACTGGTGAAAACGTATCTTAGGTTCACAATGTCAGATGAGAGATTAAGCAATTTAAGTGTATTAAGGTTTGAGTCAAGGAAGGCAAAGGCCTTAAATCCAGATGAATTTGCAGATCTTTTTGCAAGAAACCACAAAAACCGTAGAATACAGTTGATGTAACTGATACTGAATATGTAATGCAAATGTAAAAAATGTAATGCAAATAATAAATAGTTGAATGATTATAAACATGGTCATTTGTCTATTAATGTCTGCAATGCAGTGAAGAAAACGACATGACAACAATAATGTGTGATGTAACTGGCCCCTCTAACAGTACAACTGGCCCCAGCCTGGCCCCTCCCACTGGGAATGTTCTAGAACCACCACTGCTGCTACGGCTACATTGGCCCAGTTATTGTTGAATAATAATGAAGCTAGGTCAATTCAATTCAAATAATATAGCTAGTAACTTCAAAATACTTACAGCTGAAATACACTGCCGTTTTCTTTGTGAACATGGTGAGATGGAGGAAGCCGCATCCACATGTAGAGTTGTGGGGGAGGGGACAAGTTTCCCAAATAGACACTGGCTTTGGATCAGGTTTGAATTCCCCCACTAATGATCCTTGTTAGGTTTGGGGGAGGGGGAAGCTGATCCTAGATCTGTATCTAGGGGAAACTTCACCCCAGCAAAGAGAGATGGGGGAAGAGGAGGAGAGAGAGCGTTGCTCTCAGGATTGACAGATCACGTACAACATCTACCAGTAGGAAATTGGTGTCAGAATATAATATCTGACCTTTAGCAGTTCTAATGTCTTCATTTGCTCCATTTCATTAGTCTTGTTGATTGATTGCTGATATCTAGTTTCACAGGTGAGATGGTGTTGATGAAGAGCATCCATCCGTTTTAGTAACGCATTAATAGTAATGCATTCATAGACATATAGTTGATACTGGTGGTCCTACCCATCCCCCACTTCACTCCATTAACCCTACACTTGCTGCTCACATGGTGGTTTGTCTCAATGAATCTGACTTTAGGTCAGTTTTTAAGGTTCAGAAGGTAAAGATTGTGTGAGGCTGTGTCAGGAGCACTAGTGGTAGTGCTGCCGCTCCCAGATCACACATTGCCCTATATAAGTATATACTGTAGCAAGCTGAACCCAACACCTACCAATTACCACCTTCTGATCTCTTGGTGTAATGGATAAGCTGTTGGCTTGATAGTCGCTGGACCTGGGTTCGAGTCCCGGTTGGAGCTATCCCTTAATTCGTTACATTGGTGTCAGAAGTGGGATAATGCCTGTGAGGCCATCAAAGAGGCATGTACACGTGAGAGACTTGCTATAAAGAAGTGTGGGTGCATGCTTTCCCCAAGGAAGGGGGTAATGTAGCGACCTTAATCCAACACCTAGCCACATCATCGAGAGGTTCGGACCTCTTGGCGTAGCGCTTGTTGGGTTCTGACTTCTAAACATGAAATAGACTTATTCATGTCACTGAGGGAGAGAGGGGAATGTATAACGTTTCCATTCTGTCAGGATATGTTATTGTTAGTCATCAGGGATCCTATTGGAGGAGAAGAGACACAATCTGGTACAAGTCAACATGACAGCCGTGAGCTGGGGAGGAGTGAGCAATTTGGGCAGAGGTCAGGTTAGATGAAGTGAGGAAGAACATATATCACTCATCTTCTGGATAGCAACAGAGGTGTATTGGCTGTTCAGATGTGGAAGGAGGGACTCAGCATAGGAGAAAGGGTTAAATACCAGTGCTTGTGTGAATATGTTCTTTGTCTTATGCAGCTGTATGATCCAATGGGTGAATAAACTTGGTTTGAGCTTTACTAAACGTCCCTGAGTTTTACTAGGTTCATTTAGAACCTAACACGCTTAAGGTGTTGGCTTGACAGTTGATGGACCCAGGTTCAAAACCCGTTTGGGGCTACCCCCTGAATTCACTACAATATATTTGTTTGCCTATGGGCAGGGAGACCCGGGTTTGAGACGAAAGGGGCATTACACCGTTGCTGTTTGCAAAAAAACACTACATTGGTGTAAGCAGTGGAATGGTGCCTTGAGAGAGGTGTGCACATTTCATGGGCGGGATCTGTACCCAGGTGTCCCATGGGAAAAACCAGTGTCTTGACCATTAGACCAAGATGTAATACCCTCTTGACCTGAGGGTGACACTGATTTTGAAGTTGAAGGCAGGACTACCTCATTACCAGATCATGAGACAGACTCATGTTTTCTACACACATGGGATAGTGTAAAAGGAACTTTGCCTAGGAAGCCCATGCTAGAAGTGTTAGGAGGTGGAAGTTAGAGAATTAGTCCAGTAACTGAAAGGTCACTGGTTTGAGTCCTGAGCCAGACAACAAAACGTGGGAATTGATCTGAACTGGCAGATCTGTGACCAACCCCTTCAGAAAGACAAATTCCCTTTGTTCCCTGTAACATGGACTAATAAAGTTGTGCTGTGCTGTGCTGTGCTGCGCTTTATTGAACAGAACCTGAGAGTCCAGCATGTCAGGGGATGGGGTGGGGGGTGGGGGGTGAGAGCAGCAGTGGGGGATGGGTAGCTAGTCCTTGATTGGCTGTAGACCTGGGAGCCACAACTGCCAAGAGAAATTCAATCTACCCTTTTTATCAGCCAAGCCAACATAATGTTTTACACACCCTTTTTGTGGACTGTTAATGTTTATATTTAAAATCAACACTGAGCTTTTCATGTTATAATCTGTTATTTATCAAATCTGATAGTAAGAAATTGAAACCATATACAATATGCACTAGAAATGGTTGTAATGAAAACCTGGGACACTCGTATAGACCTATGGAATTATGAGGGGGGAAATTATGTATTTCTGAAAGATATCAAGTAATTTAGGATTTGACGTCAATTCTTGCGTGGGAAACTGCAGTCTGGTTTGTTTGTCTGAGTGAACAGA